>NC_086041.1:18544839-18847869 GCF_947568885.1 Cydia strobilella | reverse complement strand
GCATTTTCCAATTGATATTCTCGTCAATGACTATGCCGAGGAGATTGCAGTGCTTTATTGGTTGAATTTGGGTATCTAGGTAAGTGAAATCAAAATTTAATGGGGTTCGTTGATGGGGTCGAAATTGAATTAAATTTGTCTTTTTTAGGTTTAGTTGTAGTTAGCTTTTCAGGATTGCCATAAAACATACCTAACCTAACCTAACTATAGATAGGATAACCCGAGGAAAATCCTAAAGTTAACGATTTCAGAATTATGACTAACGATAATATGACAATCATTACATTATGACTTAATAATTATGTCAAACAAAGGGACCCCTATAAGACAACTATACATAAAGAGTACCTACTGCCATATCAATTTTCTTCACAGTACTGGAGGAAGGGGTAGTACTGAATAGGTTGTTTTCGGTCGCAGTTAATTTACTAGAGAAAGGCCTCAAGATTGCTATTCATAACTTTTGGAAACCATATTACGATCCAAAAAAGCGCAGATTTTTCAAAAACTGCTGGTTCATCCATTTTTTTTTAAAAAAAATATTTTTCTGGTAGATCTTTCAACCAGTGTTTGTTTGTTCTCATTTCAGACTAGCAGCATCAGGGCAGCCTATCCCGGAGGCGGCACCGGCACCGGCGCCGGCGCCGTCACCGGCGGCCGCGCCGGCCGCGTCCGTGCCGCGCCCGAGCTACGAGCAGGCGCGCATACAGCTGCGCCTGCCCGACGGCTCGGCGCTCGCGCACACCTTCGGCGCCAAGGAGCAGCTCGCCGCCGTCAAGTAAGTTGCTCTCACTGTAGAGTTGTAGACTACAGCCATAGTATAAACTACAGCAATAGGACAGCCAGTCCCGGAGGAAGCGCCGGCCGCGTCCGTGCCGCGCCCGAGCTACGAGCAGGCGCGCATACAGTCAAGTTTATTCCTATTGTAGACTTGTATAATAGGAGATTATGGATGGAAGAGAAAGATGGCAAAATTGCATGGCCACTTTATTAATGAATTTATTCATAATATGGGACCAAAATGTGTGAATTTTGCAGCTCGCTGTACTTACTAGATAACAAAAGCGCTGCAAAAGTATTAAAATAATTAGATTTCTGTTACAACATTGTACGATATTAAATTTATGACAGATATGTACTTTCTGTGTCTGTTTTGTTTACCTATACCTCGTTTTTTTAGTATTAGAAAAAAGGTAAACAAACTTGACGTGTCTTTTTGTTGAATATCAGTTTTGAAAAATAAGTCACGGCTAATATGCAACAATTATATATCAAATACGATCATTTACATTATTTTCTTTCATAAGTAAAAATTAATAGTTACGGATTTTTAAAAAACGTTTTTCTATTAAAGACACGTCAAGATTGTTTACCTTTTTTCTAATGCTAAAAATAATGCTATATTATGTGTATCACAATTTATAACAAGTTACCGATGTCAAACTATTCAAGTCAAACACAAAAATGTGGCTCGTAGAAAAATGTTTTTACCCATACCCAGGCGTTGATATTCGTAGACGTGGAAAAAATATATGTAGTTCTTGACTATATTATCTTTAATATACTAACTTCCGATACACGAATTATGACACTTCGCTCGATACAATTAATTCCCAAAGTAACCTCTAACTCGGACTTTTAATCCAACTTTACTCGGTTATTTATTATGTGATACTATAAACAAAAAAGAAGAAAAAACAATCTTAACTTAAATAATAATTTCATAGCTTTCGAATTTCGATATTGTAGGGTAACGTTTTTAAAATAAATAAAAATCGACAAAATTCGATCAAAATTGACACTTGGCGCGCATGATCTTTCCCGTTCTTTCTTGCGAAATGTGACAGAGACAGCGGCGAACCGATGGAACGGCCGTAATGACTATTTAAGTTACTCATAAGTATTTGTAGTATTTAGATAAATATGTAAATATATATGTTGCAAATGTATGCACACCTGAAAAGGTAAAGTCTCAGTGTAACTGAATGTGTAATTGTATATTCGACCTGCAATGTAACCTGATTCTTATATACAGCTTATATGTATACAATAATAAACTTTGAACTGTAAAATCGGGGTATACCTAGTATGTTTTGAACTTATGATGACGTTCAATTGAGATACAGTTTTTGCCTTTATACATCACAAATAAAAAAACTTATAAAGGGAAGAGCACTAAGTCATTTCAATGAACATTAAGTTTGTACATGTTGCAGGCTGTACCTACAGATGAACTCACAGGGGTACGCCGCAGACGACAGCTTCAAGCTCATGACCACTTTCCCCAAGAAAATATTTACGCCCGAAGACTATGAGAAACCGCTCGAGTCACTAGGTAAGACGCGATATATTATGGTCTTTCTTTTACAAGTTTCTTAGTAACTTGCAAGTTGCAATGTATTATGTAAATACTAAATATACTACATATTGAAAGAAATAAAAATTGAAGCAAATGCTTGATATACCGAGACCTGTTGATAATGATGGCGGGAAATGACCGTAAAATAAACGGTGTGATAAAATAAAACGTAAGCTTGCCGGCTTTGCGTTTGTTTTGCTCTGTGTCCGTCCGTCTGTCTGTCAAGACCCTTTAATTTATCTCGGGAACGCGTGGAGGTATCAAGTTGGAATTAAAACCATATACTCAAGTCTACGATCCCTTGAGCCGTAAAATAATTAAACTTCTAAGTTAACGTAAAAAAAATATGCCGTTTATGCCGCAAAAAACGTCTATTTCAACACTCTCAAGGGAATCAAAATTTATAGGGTAGGTACTTCCTGTTGACCTAGAACTATGAATTTTGGCAAGTAATATCATAGAGAAATATAAGTAAAGAAAGAGTGGTAACTCCATACATCAGTGCGCGCGCTTTATTTCGTAGTCGACAAGTAGCGGAACTCTCAGTACTGCTACTCCACAATAGATGACGCGGCAAACAAAAAGTCTAATGCTCAACGAATTTCAGCTAATATTATAACCAGCCAGAGTAACCGGTACTCTATTTTCAACTCCTTCTGCTTTTAATATTAGTAGCACGTTGCGGCTACGTCAACAAATTGATCTCAGCTGGCAGTAAGGATAATATGTGTCGTAGGGTATGGCGCGTTATATCAATGGAAACATGCAATAACAAAAAAACTGCTTGCACCGCAATTGACGTTCTCGTTAACAAATCAGCTGGTGACAATGGTGACAGCACAGATGCGCGTGCCGCCGACGCCGCCGCACGGCTAAACCGGTTTTATCTTGAAGCAAACGTAAACAATGCCACCCCATGTAATCGCACCGCGCTCGAAATCTTACTAGTATGTAAAAGGACAAAGCGCAAAGAGTCAAAGGACATAAATGACATGACGACTCGTATTATAGATAGTTTGCCCCCGAGCGTAATCTCATTGCTTTTACTACTATTTAATAGATGCGTTATCGCTGGAGTCTACCCTGATGCCCTGAAACAAATAAAAGTTCACCCCATTTATAAGAGTAAAGGCGACATGCACTCACCTAAGTGTTATAGGCCTATATCGCTAATTCCAGTAGTGTCGAAACTTTTTGAAGGTCTGCTATGTAATAGAATAATAAAACATATGACATGTAACCAACTATTGAACCGCCAACAGTACGCCTACCAGCCCGGGCGCTCGACGGTTGACGCCGCGCGCAACGTGGTGGCGCGCGTTCTCCAGCACCTCGAAGACGGGCGACAAGTCGCAGCCGTATTCTGCGACTTGTCGCGTGCCTTCGAGATGATTAATCACGCCCTTCTCCTAGACAAGTTGTCACGCTACGGATTTACTGGCAGTTTCTATAATACTATAGCCTCGTTTTTGAAAAATCGTAGACAATGCACGTGTGTCCTCAATGCGAGGTCGGAAATGGAACCTATAGGCAGTAGCTCCGTTCCCCAGGGCTCCTCAACGGGCAATAACCTGTTTTTAGTGTTAATGAACGACATCACATCTGCCTGCGATGATCCGGAGTACGTAATGTTCGCCGACGACACGTGCATCATTGTTAACGCTGACAACATTGATCAATTAAAATCCACGTTATCCATGATAATGCTTAAAATGTCTAGATGGTTTTCCGCTAACGGGATGTTACTCAACGTTGACAAAACTAACATAATACACTTTAAACTAAAAAATAATAATGATAACACTCAACTTGACATATCAATAAATAACGTCATGGTCCCACAGGTCAAGGAGACTAAGTACCTCGGCTTTATTATCGACTCAGGGCTGACCTGGACTCCCAACATAGACCAATTATGTAATAAACTGGCCTCGGCGTGCTTTGCTCTGTCTAGGCTTGCCCCGACGTTGTCTACTGACAATCTCAAAAAAGCATATTTTGGATATTTTCACTCTATCCTCATACAAGGATACCTTATCTATGGGCCACATCCGCTGATCGAGATAGACCATTTAAACTACAAAAGCGAGCATTACGAATCATTGCTAGAAAAACGGCCGATCACCCGGCTAGGGACCTGTTTAGACACCACAAAATCTTGACGCTGCCCAGTGTATACATACTGACCGCTTGCCTATAATTTGGTTTTACACGGGGTCGCTCAACAACCGACACTGGTGTTGAGCTAATTAAACAGATCTTCGATGCCTGGGAGGAGTCGCATGATGCTTTGGGTATCTTCTGTGATTTATCTAAGGCCTTCGATTGCGTCTGTCATGAAACATTGATCAGGAAACTGCACTTTTATGGAGTAAGAGGATCGGCACTGAATTTAATTAAGTCCTACTTACACGGTAGAATACAAAGGGTCGATGTGAATGGACAACGATCACCGGGGTCATTGGTCTCTATGGGTGTACCGCAGGGATCAATATTGGGGCCGTTCCTGTTCCTTATCTACATTAATGACCTGCCATACCTTGTAAAGACCCACCATGATATAGTATTGTTTGCAGACGATACCTCACTTATTTTCAAAGTCAAACGACAGCAGCAAGCTTACAGTGATGTAAACGATGCTATTTAAGAAGTAGTAAATTGGTTCAATGTTAATAACTTATTGTTAAATGAGAAAAAGACTAAATGTATTAAGTTTGTCACTAGTAGTAACGTAAGGCATGTGCAAACAAGTGTCATTGTGAAGGACGAGGAATTGGAATTGGTTGATAGTACAGTTTTTCTTGGTATAACTTTAGATTCTAAACTCCAATGGGGTCCCCATATTGATACTCTTTCGAATAGACTGAGTTCTGCAGCTTTTGCAGTGAGCAAAATCCGTCAGTTAACTGATGTGAAAACAGCTCGATTAGTATATTTTAGTTACTTCCATAGCGTTATGTCATATGGTATTTTACTGCTTCAGAGATAAATACCATTTTTGTTCTGCAGAAGAGGGCTATTCGAGCAATATATAAAATGAACCATGGAGACTCACTTAGAGATAAATTTAAGGAAATTGACATAATGACAGTGCACTGTCAATATATTTATGAGAATATTCTGTATGTACATAAAAACATTGCCAGTTTTAAGAGAAACTGTGACATACATAACATTAATACTAGAAATAAGCATAAGCTTGCAGTAACCTTCACTCGGCTCCATAAAATTAAAAAATCATTCATGGGTAACTGTGTAAGATTTTATAATAAACTTCCAAATATCATCACTGAATTATCTGTTAATAAATTTAAAAAATATGTAAAACGTAAACTTATCTCTAAAGCCTATTATAGCACACAAGACTACATGAATAATGAAACACCGTGGGATTGTGATTGAAAATAATTAATTATTTATTATTGTGTTAATAATGATGAAATTGATAATTCAATGAATACCTATATTAGGTAATCTGTATTTTTTGACATTTAGATTTTTATTCTAGAAAGTTTCTAGACTAGTATTTTTTATACAATTTTGGTGTTTGACGATATTAAGTTTGACATATCTATAATAATTCAATGTTTTTAAGAATAATAATAACTGCATCAATAAATTGCTCTGATATTTAGATTAAGGTAATATTTAAAACTTGACAATTTAAAAGTGCTTGTTGCTAGGCCTATTTGAATAAAGATTATATTGACTTTGACTTATACCACAGAATAAGTAATAGTATTATCATACAGAACGGCCACGCACCGCCCCGCCCCGACTCGAATTACCTCGCCCCGCGACAACAGATTGACGGCCGTTTGCCGGCCGCTCAGTACTATTTTTAAGCAACTTACTCACACTTTGACGCATGAGGCGTGTACAGACGTGCCGTTCACACATAGAAACGCAAGTAATTTTTGATGTATAGCGTGTCCGCCCTGTGCCTATACGTTAGAGCAAATACGCACAACTACTCAGCTTACGGTGTTAGAAGCGATGAGCGTCGCGCGCTAAATCTACTTGCGCCCCCGCGGCAACGGTTGGCCAAGGCCCGAGCATCTCTCAGCGTCTTTGGGCCCAAAATATACAATAAAATTCCAATTGACATAAGAAATGCAGGCAGTTACACAATTTTCAAAAATAAATTAAAGGCGTTACTAATTAAATGTGCTTGTTACGATATAAATGAATTTGAAAACCTAAGTGATAATTTGCAGTATTAAGTAGTGGATATTTGTTGCATGCATCTTTTGTTTGTAATTTAATCGAATCGATGACACTGAAATTTTGTAATTTAATTATTAATTTATAACATTATTCTATGATTATTAACTTGAACCAATAACTGACATATTGAAATTGTATTTAATTATATCTATCGTACATTTAAGTCTAATCTTAAAGCACGTGGAAATATGACGTGTAAAAAATTGTATTATTTTTACCAATAAATAATCTGAATCTGAGTTATAAATTGTTGAGCAATACACTTTTCGTCATTCGCAACACATTCGACATCTAGTGTCGTGTAGCAGTACTGAGAATTCCGCTACTTGACGCTAAATGTCGACTACGAAATAAGGCGCGTTTTCGTAAGAAAGCTGATGTATGAAGTTACCACTCTTTCTTTACTTATTTTACATGGTAATATCGTCTTACACTACAAGTACAGGGAAAAATGTCAAAACTAAATTTGTAAAAAAATTTAAAGATTGAAATAAAAAGAAAAATAAGTTAAATTTGCACGGAACCCTCGGTGGGCGAGTCCGACTCGCACTTGTTTTTTAGGGTTCCGTACCCAATGGGTAAAAACGGGTCCCTATTACTAAGACTCCACTGTCTGTCCATCTGTCACCAGGCTGTATCTCATGAACCGTGATAGCTACACAGTTGAAATTTTCACAGATGTATTTCTGTTGCCGCTATAACAACAAATACTAAAAACAGAATAAAATAAATATTTAAGTGGGGCTCCCATACAACAAACGTGATTTTTTACCTTTTTTGAGCGTAATGGTACGGAACCCTTCGTGCGTGAGTCCGACTCGCACTTGTCCGTTTTTTAAATATCCGCAATGCTACAGAGTTCAATAAAAACTAATGATCTAATTTCCTTTGCTTCCAGGACTGGTACCATCTGCGGTGATTATAGTCTCTCGAGGTCCATAAAATGACTAAATACAATCATTCTCATTTTATATTTATAAAAGCATTTGTATTAATTCGGGATTATATGAACTAAGATAATGGTGGTTTATTATTACTATGACTAGTAAATAAAGTGTCTTGTTTCTAATCTTAATCAATGTATTTTTTTGTAATAAAACATAATTTAATGCCTACTACAAAGTTGCGTTAATTATAAGCATGTTTGCATTGTTTTGCATGCATTGCATGTTTGGATTGTTAATAATAAGCATTACCACTTCTACTTATCTACTAAACACATAAACTTGAGTATTTATGTATGTAGGCGGTAACTTAGGGTAAGTCCGGGGTAGTTGGCTATAGTTATTTTAGACGCGATAAGAAAAATAAGTTTACACGTCATTAAATAAATCTTTATTTCGTCATAAACTTTGATCAATTGGCTTTCGAAAATGAAACAAATAAAAAATATTTCTATTGAGATCAGCTTGAAAAAATGTTTAAATTTTTTTTTACAATTGGCCATCTCTCCCGAGGTATCCGGGAGTGATGGCCAAGTAGTGAAAATGTTAGACTACGTTATATAGGTATTTGTAATCTACTCACAAAGCCCTTTCATTTGGTACCCCACATGGTATGTTTAAAAGAAAAAACCGGCCAAGTGCGAGTCGGACTCGCGTTCCAAGGGTTCCGTACATTACACAATTTAAACAATTCATTTTTTATGTATGTGTATGTTAAATGTCTTTAAAAAGCCACGGGTCGGATCAAAAACTAAGTAATTATGTCCGACTCACGCTTGACTGCACTTTTCCAATAGGTTTTCCTGTGATCTATAGGTAAAGATCTATTTTGTGTATTTTTTCAATTTTTTTGACCCAGTAGTTTTGGAGATAAAGGGGGGGGGGGGTCATTTTTTGCCTATTTTCTTGAATAACTTCTATATTGGGATTTTATTAAATCTTCTCGGGTCCGTGGTGTAGGGTTGGAGCCGACTTAGTTTTTTTCGCGTGTATATATATATCTTTATTTGAAAATGATTGTGGTGTATAACTAGCCTTATGAACCGATTTTGCATGTACAACCAGCCTTAAAGTTTATAGTCTATGATTGTTCATTATTTTTAGTATGTGGGTATTTTTGCACTTTGTAATTTTTCCTCAGTCACCCGTTGACCACGAACGCTGTAAAGGGTTCGAAACGTCGGGATGTATTATAAATTCAATATACGCGATATAATCCGTTTTCATAGTTTTATTTCATGAGTAACTGTCGCGGTAACCGAAGACAATATTAACTTCTAAACTGTTTATCTTAAAATTATAAAAAAATATATTTGAGATTCTCACGATGAGCTCTTTTATTTGATATGTAACGCCATGTAGTTTGATTTGAAAAACTTTATTTTTTAATTTTCTCATTTACCCCCCAAAAGTGACCCCCCGTGTTTAAAAATCATTTGTTTACGTGACATGTCCGTCTTTGGGTCACAAACTTACATATGTATACCAAATTTCAACTTAATTGGTTCAGTAGTTTCCGAGAAAAAAGGCTGTGACAGACGGACAGACAGACAGACGCACGAGTAATCCTATAAGGGTTCCGTTTTTTCCTTTTGAGGTACGGTACCCTAAAAAGTTAAAAACTTTGTACTGCCGACTTTATGACGTCATAAAAACGCATTCCACCACTTTAGAAAGCGAAATAGTATTTTATACAATCGTGATATAATAGAGAGCTTTTCAGTCGAGTACCGTGTTTAAGCAACGAAGCTTGCTGAGTTGCTTAAGTTAAGGTACGAGATTGAAAACCTTGATTATATCACTATTGTATACAATACTTTTTCTACGAGACAAAAAAATAATACTTTCAACTAGTAGAATCATATAGGTAAACAAACCAAAAGTATACAGCTAAGATACGCAAGCTGCCGCAGCCCGCGATACCTTCATACAGTTCATACCGATGCCCCGGCCGCCGGGCCCGGCGCCCCCGGCGGGTTGGTCAACGACACCTCCTCGTAACTCATGAGGCCCTGGTACCTGCTCCGCGCTAAATTCAATTTAAAGACAGTTTTTGTCTCGATTTTGGCCACAGTAGCCTATGGAGACTAACAAGCAACGCTAAGTGGTTTTCGTAGGGTATGGATGTTGCTATATGAAGGGTGTCACATGCGCGTTTCTGACTTATGAAGAAATTGTTTCTACTACAACATAAAATGTTTTTGTTGGCCAACCAATCACAAAGCAGATGCATTGAATCGAGTCTCCTCGAAATGTATGAAGTTCTATTTTCAAAATTTTTATAATTGATTAAACCTTCTTCTTCTTTTGTTGCGACCTTTTCCCATCTACTTGGGGTCGGCCCTCCTTATCCTTCTCTTCCACTGTGCTCGGTCGGCGCTCATAATTGACTAAACCGTATCGATAAAATTCTTATGCTCGAGTCGGCAGTGCCATAGACTATCCGACGTTGAAAAGAGTAAGGTTGTAGTGTTGCATGTGAAGTTGTAATACACAGATTATACTCGACGAGTAGAAAAACATGCATTTTGATAATCAGTAGAGACCAGGGACCGGACAACCCTTTCCGCGATAAAACCCTTTCAATGGGCGACACAAACACGGCTAACACATTGAAAGACTTTCCCTTTTGAACGGCAAGCCCATTCATACCCTTACCTTTGACTAACCCTTACCGAAAAGCTAACCAAAAATAAGGCTAGCTCTTAATAAGGGTTACCCTTATCTTTAAGCGCATTTTATAAAGGTTTCCCTTTGCGTGAAAGAGACGGATTAGTATATATCTACGGTAGTGTATGAAAAGGAAAGAAAATACGTGCATAGTCAAAGAACGCCGCCGTCGCCGCCGAAGATCGCTCGATTTCGAAGTAATGTGTGTTTTATGAACAAAGTAGACGACTTAAATTAGCACGCTTATATGCTAAAAGGGAAGCCCTTTATAAGGCTAACCCTTATAAGCAATATGCAAGGTGTTGGTGAGCGAATGATAAGGGTTTTGTAAGGGTATTTGGGCTACCGATTACTCAAATGTGGTAGCTTTATATAAGGGTTTTTAAAAGCAAAACAAAGGGTTTCGTCTGGCAAAGGGTATGGTGAGTTAAGCCTTATGCAATACCCTTATAAAACCCCGATAAGGGATAGCGGGCCGGTCCCTGGTAGACCATGCTGATTCCAATAATACCACTTGTCGGTATAAAGCTTCAGTCCTACGAAAGTTGCTTTTATTCAACTTGGCCTCTCCACTATGAAGTTTTTTTATTTATTTGATAAAAGAAAAAATAGAAGCGTGACAGAATGGTCAGAAACAAGACAACGAAAAGAATTTTGACGCATATATGTACATATGTTTATATTTTTTCACGCCTTACATCCTAAACGATTTGATGCGTTTTAAAGTAGAGTCGTGAGATTCATGTCAGCCGTGCCGTGGCAGGGACTTATAAATAGCTATTTAATTTTATGCAATCAGTTGGTTTATTTTACCCCGCGATAGATACATATGCCTTTTAAATCAACTATGTAATAATAATTACCGTTAACATTCGCAATGCGATTGACTCAAAGGCCCATAGGCCACATGTCATTGAAAGTGACCTATTCATAGACTCACGGCGGCTTGTGTCTTCCAGTCACGGTCATTCAAGAGAGCGTAGTTAATCGTTACTCAAAGGACGTAGTTTCTATACTTACATATATTATAGTATGTAGTTGTAGGTACGCTATTTAAAATTGTAGTCATTATTACCTGTTTTTCTGGACCTACATCTACAGTGGCGCCAACTGGTGAGCACAAAAACGGTAGCCCTTATTGAGGAACGTGCTTTGAATGTAAGTAATTTGTTTGGCGATTGTCTTCTATATTTACTAGCCGCTACACATAAAATAAAACAACACATTTAAAAATAATTATTTATTATTAATAAAAATAGACAAAAGTTATTGAATTATTACAATCATTTCAGTGTTAATTTAAATGAGACTGTAGCAAAGCGACATGACCTTGAAAACCAAAAATTTGTTGCGTTTATTTACCCCCGCGGGGGTTCAAAAACAGCTGTGCGTGCTGTAGTTTGCAAGGTTGGTAATTTGGGGTAAAATCTGTTTCTCTGATAGGTAGGTCATTCAGGTACCAGAATTGAAAAAGTTGGAACCACTTGCTCTAGTGTTGTAAATGCAAACTTCTTAGACTTGAAATAAATAATTTATGTTAATTGCCGTTTTAACTTAAAAAAAAAAAGACATTAACCCATTTGGAGTGTCCCAGAATAAACAAATACATAATGAGGGCTAACGCGTATGAATTCGCCGCTAGGGGTGCTAGTGTAGATGGTGGTCTTTTCCATAGTTCGAAATGTCAAATGTCACTTGTCACTTCAATGACTGACAGCTGTTCTATAGTCTTTTGGACCACCATCAACAGAGGCGCCAACTGGTGAGCAAAAAAACGATAGCCCTCATTGTGGTGGAATACCACCTGAAGCAAGAAGCAGAAAAACCATACAATCTATAAACAGACTAGTATTCTTACATACTACTTAAAAATCTATAACGATTATTGTAGTCAGTTTATCAGCTTCAGCTATAACATAAAACATGACATAAATTATGTTTGCTATTAATAATTTATGTTGCAAAAATGTGCCATTTGCAGCAATAAATTGAAATATGTTGTCTAATTAGTAATCGACTGTTTGAATTGATTAGTTAAGATGAGTATTAGTTGGCAATTATAAGTGCAATTCTATCTTTGTAGCTAAAAATAGGTACTCTGCTATTGATTATAGTTCATGTTTGACAAAAAAAAAATACAATTTACATAAATAAATAAAATAATAAATAACAGCATTTGTCATATTGTTGTTAACCTTCCGACATTTAAATTAATCTTTTAACATAAATAACATTAAACCTAACATAAACTGAAAGTTTATCATAATTATTTGACATGAAACATGATAATGATTCAGTTTTTGTGATGCCTTGGATTTAGAAAGTGATATGTATTTCAATTTATCATGAAACAAATGTACAGTTCGCACACAAACTATGAGGAAGGAACTGTGAGCCTCGCTCGACTCCCATACCAGGTGCCTGGCACTGCATAGGCTTCCAGTTCCTCAGTCTCTGAATCTATGACTTTTTTTATGATATAGGTGGAAAACAAGCCGACAAATTGCCTGATGGTAAGCCATTACCGTTGCCATTGGACAACACCAGAGGGGTTGTGTGTTGCCAGCCTTTAAGAAGCATACTGCTCTTTTCTTGAAAGTTTGAAGGCAGTTTTGAAGGTTGTATCAGTCCAGAAATACTGCAGGCAACAGTTCTTTCTAGTGTAGCTGTGCCAGGCAAACTGTAAACAGTTTTGCTGTGCAAACTACATCTCCAAATTAAAGAAACAAATTATAGAGTGAACCATTGCAACCAAGTTATCAGTTTATACCACTGTACAAGACCAGAGGTGGTACTGTATGGCAAAAATAGGACTTTCTGGGTTCGGTCACAGTTTGTGAGTACATTGTCACTTGTTCCATGTACCACACCATCACAGTCAACAAGCTTCAATTCCTTGGTGAAACAGATACGTATTTCGAATAAGCTGCTTATACCTTTCTCTTTTCTGCATTCCACTACTGGATTCACACCAAGGTGAACCCTAATTGCATTAACTATATCAACTACGTCATAACCCTTGTTCACAGATGGTACAATGTCTGCTTCACCGAGTATGTTAGTTAAATTGTAGGTTCTGTAGAATTCCAGGCCCCTGGTGAAGTATTTAAGTTCTGTATTGAAGTTCTCGAGTACCTCGGCAGCACAGGTACCATGCTTGGTCCATTCATGAGCCCATAGGGAGTATGTAGATGTGCCTAAAATAATTAGTTAAATTAAATCTTAATGTATTAATATTTTAAAATTAAAGCTATGTATTTGACTGCTGTAGCAACTAAAGTTATATTTTTCTATTGGCATCCTGCGAAGTGCATGGTGGGGGTAAGAATTCAGTTATTTATTGCATATTATTATTATTATTATTATTATTTGTAATGCAGGCAGGCAGTTTAAACAACTGATAATGCCTGTATCCAGAGTCATAAACCAAGTTCTCAGTGTTGAGTAGAATTTGCTTTGTGCTTATCTAATTTATTCTTAAACTCATTGACACTTTGGGCCGCTACTACATCCCCTGGGAGTTTGTTCCAAGCGTTGACCACTCTGTTGCTCAAGAAGTGTCTATGAGGATTATTGTAGGACCTGTGAGACACCAGCTTATACTGATGACCTCTCAAAGCTCTCTCTCTCCTTATAAGTAAAGTGATTGCAGCGCTTATGGTGGTAAAATAGGCAACTAACGGAAGTTAGCGTCTTTAACATTTCATACAAGTTATATGGCTCAAAATGGAACTTTAATTTACGATTACTCCTGAGATATTCATTTAAATTGTATGGTGTAAGAAACGATTGTAATCTGTATGAAATGCTTAATATAACTAACATATTTAATTTGATAATTATGAACATTTTGGCCGCCAATGACCGATATATATGCACCATAGGTTCAACGCCAAAGACCAATT
Organism: Cydia strobilella; assembly: GCF_947568885.1. Classification (NCBI taxonomy): domain Eukaryota; kingdom Metazoa; phylum Arthropoda; class Insecta; order Lepidoptera; family Tortricidae; genus Cydia; species Cydia strobilella. The sequence continues at coordinate 18,833,764 of NC_086041.1, read as the reverse complement.
AATTGGTCATAGACCACAGAGCAACATAGACCTACATGTATATGCATAAAGTTCAATTTCAGTTTTGACACTTTGGTGATGTGGCATCCGGATGACAGCTTTTGTGTTTGACACAGCGTTTAAAAGGTTAATACCATATCCGTGTAAATAGCTTTGCAAATACCACATATTATGAAACCTTTTGTAGGAGATAAGAATGGGTATAGTAAGTTATCCTTAAAATCGGGGACTTTTTTGTAGACCAATGAAAGACAATTCCACCATACATTGTGTAAAACCACCACTCAAACATATTGGGCAGCGTTTTCAATTAAAGCTCTTAGCCAGCTCTTTCCGACTTCATCAGCAAATATTGTCATATTCCAACCAATTTACACGAAACCTTAACAAATTATACGCCTCAACCTTCCTCAAGAATCACTATTCATTGGTAAAAACTGTATAAAAATCCGTTCAGCAGTTTCACTGAAATTATTACAATTTACTTACTTCTCGCTTAATAGTTGTAACAAAATATGGGCCTATAGTCTTTTATTTTTGACATGTTTCCAGTAACTTAATTAATATTTTAGTAATACATATTTTAATTTTTAAGTTTGTATTTTAATTTTAATAGATTTTTATGTTTCAAAGCTTTTATGAGCCATGTTGCTTGAATTAAATGAATACAATACAATATAGTTGCAACCGCTGTGTGGCGCTGTCGTCGTGCACGGTCCCAATAACCAGAAACAATGTGGATTTGGCATGACTGACCAGCAAGGCGAAACAAAAGCAAGTGAATCAACAAAACAAACCCTTTTTTTTATAATAATAGTATTTACCATATTCAATATTGGTCCATGCATCTGTTAGTTCAATTTCAATGGATTTAACTGCGTCAGGATCAAAATGTGCAGAGCGATTGCAGAAAAAGGGTCCCAAAGTATTGTATTTTGTCGGCCAAACCCCATGGATAGAAAACGAATTTGGAACGCTTGGCATTGTACATTTATGTGAAGGACTCTTTTCTTTCCAGTCCTCACACGCAGTTGTTGGCCACCGTTGAGTAAAAATTAGCACGTCCCAATGATGATCCGTATTGTCCTTGTAGCCCGATTTTCTTAGATGTGCAAAATCAAAGCTAAAATTGTAAAGATTGGGTTACTTTCACGAATACCAAATAGCATGCAAAATACTAGCTTCTAAAACTAAATTCTTACCATGAATAAAGCACCAATATTGTTAACACACATCCACTGGAAAACATTTCGATAGCTATTTGAATACGATGATGGAATAAATAAACATTTACAATAATTTTCTATATTTGGTCTACGTTACATCCACTAGCTTAGACGTTCAAAACTATTTACGATTACGAAACGTCATTAATTCTGACTTATTATTTTCATAGCGATCAGTTTAAGAACACTGTTAAAGTTTAATTTAACTACATTTTATAATATAATTGAAAAGCCACAAAAAATAATTTTGACACAAATTGAATATAACCCCAATAAGTTAGCAAAAAGTTGAACATTAAAATATAGTTGGTCAAACCAATTTGTCAGTCAGTAACAATCAGGAAAATTATACTTAACCTTTTCTTTTGTACTAGTGTAAGACAAAGATAGTATAATTCTCTCTGTCTATGTTTGAAATGAGACGGTCCCTTGACAAACTATAAAAACATAAATTTACTTACGAATTCTGAACGCGTCTTTTAAGGTCCGTTTACATGGTGCGAGTTTCAAGCACGTTTTGGGGCGAGAAATCGTATGCCATCTAGGAGGATATTATAACCAAACGCAGTAGCTCAGTAGCCATTAAGCGTTCCCCTCTGTCGAAAATATATACTATAGAGCGGTCATAGCGGCCAAAGTATATTTTAGCAACAAATCAAAACGCAGAATTGTACTTAGCCGACCGATTTCACACACACAAACTTAAGGGTTCTACAGACTATGGATGGTATAGAAAGGATGCCAATCTCTTATGGCAGAATTGTTGCAAAAGTGATCGCTTTCAGCTTTAAATAATAGTTCCTAATCTCTCCGGTGGCGCTAGTTAGGCTCTGGGACATGAGTATAACATGAACCATATAAGGCAACAAATAACCCGACCAAATTACGCAGGTTGTTTTTGGTAGTATTTCGGTGTATGGTGGCGCCGCCTAATTACTGTTTTTTGATGGACACTTTTCATAAATAGAGATTTGGCTCCTTTATACAGTCTCCATGTACCATGAAGTGATACCCTAAACAGGAGCGAGCTGTCACTTTTTTTGCCAGACTAAATTGAACCTTATCACCGAGCCAGAAAGGTGTTCGTACCAGACTAGAGAAAACGGTCCACATGAGATAGCAAAAGTGGGTCGCGGTGTCCCACTCGCACATGTTGCCAATGTTAAAAACATACCATTTAGGTAGTATTTATATCAATAACTACTAAAATTAAATACCTTCTTATATTATTTAAGTGCTATATTCAGAGTGCGGTTCTGATATCTTTTACGTAATTTGTAAATAGTTATAATGTCAATATTATTAACTGATTTAACCAAGCATGTGCACAACAAAAAATACATTAATTTTAATATGGTAGACATTGTAGTAACTTTGAATATTAATTGGTATCCCCAACTTGACAAAGAAATTTTCAAAATACATGAATGGCGGCGCTCAAGATTTATTTGCGAAATAAAGTATAAAATGGGTAAAAGATGTTGTGTGAAAGGTTGCAGAAGTGAAAGTTTTGTTGATTGTGGTATATCTTTTCACAGGTAAGCCTCAACTATTAAAGTTTACGATAAAAATACAAGAAAACATTGTCAAACTCATTAGGGTGACTATGATGTCGGCACGATGTGAATCGGCCTTACAGTTCTTATTACCTACGTACTTACTTAATGTAAAAATAAGTTTACCTAAATAAGTATATCTTTATTTTGGCATGTTTAATTATTTAGTTGATAGATAGATAGATAGATAGATAGATAGATAAATGATTTATTTGTGCACGTAATGAGAGCTATATAATTGCCAAAATTTAAATATTACAGACACATTTATACATAATATTCTATATAAGTATAATAATAATTATTCTTAATGTAATGGGTTGATACCTAAATAAATAACATTTTTATTATTATTATTTATATATTATTATAAGTTGAACACACATTTCCGTCAGTACACGAAGGCGGCAAATAAAAAAAAATGGTGCAATTAACTACGATGACGCTTAAAGAATAGCTGAAGTGTGCAAAAGAGAAGCCATTACGTATATGAACATACCATGAGTGCGAAAGAGGCAGACTACAAATGAAAAAAAGTTACCATTTTTAGGGTTCCGTACCCAGAGGGTAAAAACGGGACCCTATAACTAAGACTCCGCTGTCCGTCTGTCAGTCTGTCTGTCATCAGTAACAGCTTTTATAACGACTAAATTAAGTAAGGTTTTGTGAAGCGTTTTACAGAGGAGAAAAAAACTATATCCATTCTCTCTGACTTCCTATGCATGAACGAAAAAAGATCTTGGCCAAACTATACATTCCAACTTATCCTAATATCCCACAGACTTATGGTCACCCTAATTAGAAAGAGATGCAACCGCCCACTTTGACTTCTCATGTGGACACACTTTTTGGCCCGTGTACTCCATCCGGTTTATTAAAATCTAAATCCGTGCCATGTACAGACAACAAATATGCTGGCTAAGGAGGAGCAACGAATTCAATCGATCGATCAAATGCTGCAATGAGTAGTGGCACCACCTAGTGAAGGTGGATTTGTCGTTGTGTAGCTCTCCGGGATTTTAGAGTCTCAGTCAGTAGATGCTTGCTACTACTAGGCCAAGCGGTTAACAAATTGCAAATTGAAACCATCCATGGTTCCAGTAAGTAGAAGTTTGTTGTTATGGATAAGCAGGCTAAGTATAAAATAGATCTTAATCTTATCTCTATAGCTAGTGCATAAAAGTAGGTAAAATCTCATCATATTTTAAGACCACTAACTCTATTTCCGTAGATCGACTCCCTTATACAGATACTGGGGCCTGGGCTAACACTACTACTACCGGGAAAAGGTGCAGAGTGCACACCAAGAGAGTCAAACCAAGAAAAGTATTTTTTTAAACGCCAAGCTTCTATTAAATTATGACGTATAAAATAACACTGGCACTGCGTGTGCTGTCCAAATCTTTGCAGACTTTTCTTGGTATAACTCTACTTCCGTTACGAATTAAAATAATTCAAGCTTTTAAAAAACGTACCTAATACAAAAGCTCATCCTTAATTTGCAAATTTTCGGAAAAAAAGTGCCGACGCTAATACATACATTACTGAACCTAAAATTTTATAAATGGAGAATGATTCCCTCGGCGATCCTGGAGGGTCAACAGACCCTCCAGTTCTGACCCCGCCGTCTCCCGCTGCGTTTGTAACTGTCAGGAATGATATCTGCCGCGATATTTCAGCCCGCAGATGTAGGCCGGATATTGACCTTAAGACCAGATCCCGCATCCCCATTAGCGAATATAAGTCTAAAACAGATGGCAAGATTGCTGGAAATAACAAGGAAGCGGGTATTGCCCTTAGCAACTCATTTTCTAGTTTACCACATACTGATACTGATTCTCAGGACTCTGAGTTGGCCCTCGGCCAAACACTGAAATGGCAAGACGCTACGTCTAGTAATATTTTGCCAGATAAATTCCCAAAGACAAAGTCTAATTCGTCGTATAGCCTCAAAATTAAAAATATGGCACAGGGACAGGAGGTAAGACTGCCGACTGATTCCCATGATGATTCCGAGTATTACAAAAGTGATGATGAAGAACATTTGATGGAGATGGAGATGAGCAGGCAAACTATTAAAAGACATAGAGAAAAGGAAAATGGGAGTGAAGATGGAGAGCCAGAGTGGAATACAGTGGAAAGGAAAAGAAAAAAGGAGAGAAACATCACAATGGCTCAAGATGACAGCGACAAAGCTAACCTTCAGGTGTATATCTCGAATAAAGAAAAACTACCCAAACAATTTGCCATGGCTCGTTTTTTAAAAGAAAATGACATTAAAGGTATTTGTGCAATAAAATATTTAAACCCTTATAAAATTCGGCTGGAGTTTATTGACAAGGAAAATATGGACCAAATATTTCAATGTGAAAACATTATTAAACAAGGTTGGGTTTTACACAGACCAATGGAGATTGGACTGAGCTATGGCATCATCAGAAACGTAGACCTTGATCTTTGCGAGGAAGATATACTAAAGTTAGTGTCTTGCACTGAGACAGTCATTTCAGTCAAAAGATTAAACCGTCGAGATAAAGGCGATGGCCATTGGTGCCCGAGTGAGGTGGCACGGCTATCCTTCAAGTGCTCGAAGCTGCCACCTTTCGTTTACGTAGATGACTTACGAATTAAAGTAGAGCCCTATGTTCACCCTGTGACCCAATGTTTCAAATGCTGGAAAATTGGTCATAGCGTTAGAAATTGTACATCAAAATTATTTATGTGCCCTAAATGCGGAGGCGATCATCCCAACTGCGTAACTGCAACTTTCGTGTGCGTCAACTGCCGTGGTAACCACATATCGATGGCGAAGATCTGCCCAGTATACCAGAAAGAGAGGAAGCTACGGGAGTTGATGTCCGAATTCAACTGTACATACAGAAAGGCATTGAGCCTTTACGCAGCCCCTATACCAAGACCACTGGAGGAAGAAAATCCGTACATGAATAGTCACTCATTCCCTCCAGTCAAGCATAGCCCTCCACCAGGCTCTGATAAATCGCCATGTATTTTATCGTACAGTAATGTTCTTTCAGAAGGAAGAGTCAATCCTATTCTGAATCATCAAGTTCAGGATCCAGTACCTGGTACTTCCAAGCCTGGATCGTCAGAACAAAAAATTAAAATTAAAACTAAAAACGAGAAAAGGAAGAAAACCGCTGTTGACCCTCCCAAGATAGAGTGGAATGCAGAAATTAACGCTCAAAGTGACAATGTCAATGGACCTCACGAGAACGAGAACGATCGGAAAACGACATTTAACGAGCTGTTAAGACGGGTAAAGGAGGTGATTTTCCTAAATAGTATAAGTATCCAAGATAAAATTCAAGGCGTTATTAAATTATGTGTGGAATGGCTGGTGATTCTGGCGGCAGGATTTTTTTCAGACTCAAGTATAGTTAAAGGTTTTTTACAGTTTGTTAATTATGGCTAGTTCTAGTAATTCCATTAGTTTAAATATTATCCAATGGAATGCCCAGAGTCTGTTAGGCAAGCTTAAATCGTTTCAAGAATTGTTAAGATTACAAAAAGTTCATATTGCTGTGGTAAGTGAAACATGGTTATCTAAAGATTATAGCGTTAGAATTCATGGTTATCAGGTTTACAGGAAGGATAGACATGATGGTTACGGGGGTGTAATGATTCTCGTACACAACTCGATTCAATGTCTAATTTCAAATGTTGTCATTGGTAATGCAGGTATCGAGTTCCTGAAGGTTAAGCTTTTAAAATGCCGAGTAATTGAAAACATTGTTGCAATTTATTGTCCTAGCAAAATAAATACAAGTCAAACGGATTGGGATGAAGTCTTTAGTCATTGTGAGCCGAAAACCTTAGTCCTTGGCGACTTTAACGGGCATCACTCTAGTTGGTCGTGTAAGACGGATCCAAGAGGTAATCAAATTTATAATTCTATTTTGGACAGTGACTTGTTAACACTTAACAGCGGAGAAACGACTTGGATGAGGTTATCCGACGGCGTGTTGCAAAAGTCCTCTCCCGATATTAGTTTGGCCAGCACAGATATAGCTCTAGACCTTAATTGGTCAATAGTTAATGAAACATTAGGTAGTGATCACTTTTTTGTTAAACTTTCAACTAAACAACAATGCAATTTCAGCATCCCTGTTAAGAAAAGAAATTTCAAAAAGGCTAATTGGCAAAAATATAAAGAAGGTTTACAAGAACACTTTAAAAATTTTACGATCTGTAGTGACCATCAAGAAAATTATAATCAATTTATTCATCTCATTAATCAAGTAGCAGATATACATATCCCATATCATACATTTAATAATAACGTAAAGTCAGCATTTAAGCCAAAACCCTATTGGAACCAAAAGCTATCGGAAGCTATAGCCAAACGCAGGCTGGCGTTAACCAGGTTTCGTAGGAATCCTACTCCAGGTAATCTAGATGTTTTACGAGACAAGACTTCTAAGGCCCATAATGATCTGTGTGAAGCTATTCGAAAGGGTTGGCAAGATCTATGCTCTTCAGTCGATGCAAGTACTACTTCGAGTGAGATGTGGAGGAAAATGGCCTGGATGAAGGGCTACAGAGCTCCTAGACAGTACATTGACCCAGTACTAGCTGAGGAACTACTATGTTCACTGTCTCCAGATTACGCCGTCCCATCTTCACCGTTGCTTTTGGATTATGAGTCTCCCATTGATATTGATATCTCTATGCAGGAGTTAAATAAGTGCATTAAACTCAAGGATACCTCCCCTGGGTGTGATGACATTTCATACTCTATGATTAGACATCTTCCAGAAAATGGCAAAAAGATATTGTTGTGTCTATATAATAACTTTTTCGTTAACGGATTTGTCCCTAATCAATGGAAAGATATTGGTATTATTCCTATTCCAAAACCGGGCAGAGATCCGAGCCAAATATCATCATTACGACCTATTTCATTAATGTCGTGTGTATGCAAAATCTTTCACGCAATTATCAACCATAGAATCGAGTGGCTTCTAGAGCGTAATAAGGAGTTCTCCGAAAATACTATGGGGTTTAGGAAATGTAAATCATGCTTAGATAATTTAAGTGTCCTAGTTACTAGGATTCAAATTGGCTTCGCAAAAGGATCATCAACTTTGGGTTGCTTTTTAGATATTGACAGTGCCTACAATAATATTGATAATACAGTGCTAATTTCTACTCTGGACTCACTAAAAGTAGGACGTAGAGTATGCAACTACCTTTGGAATTTTTTGAAGCATAGATACCTCAAAATACAATTAGATGATTTAGTTATAGAAAGATCGACAGGTCGCGGTTTAGCCCAAGGGGACCCGCTATCGCCATTACTATTTAACATAGCCACTATGAAGATCTGTAAAATCCTTGAGAAGGAGATATTCATTTCACAATATGCTGATGATTACGTTCTTTATTGCCATTGTAAAAACCCTGCTGAGGGAGAAGTTAGAATCCAGCAGGCTTTAGATAAGATACAGACTTTATTTTTAGACATAGGTCTAGAGATTTCTCAGAGTAAAAGTAAAGTTTGTTTGTTTAAAAGGGGGTTTAAAAAAGATAACATTTCTATTAATATTAACAACCAAGTACTAAAAGTTGTGGATACCGTTAAATACTTGGGCCTTTGGCTTGACCGAGGCTGGCGATGGGGGAAACACATAAATGAAATTAAAGTTAAAGTTATTAAATTTATAAATACATTTAAAGTGTTAGCGGGAGCGGGGATGGGGAGTGCACCAAGTTCATTTAAGGCGTCTGTACATAGCAATGATAAGAAGTAGGCTAGATTATGCAAGTTTTTTATATGGAAACAGCGCTGCAACTAATTTAGCTAGGTTAGACACACTACAAAACACTTGCTTACGAATAATAGGAGGGTTTATAAAAAGTACGCCTATCCATGTGATGGAATCAGAACTGAGTTTACCTCCGCTAGCAATTCGGAGACGGTATCTTGCAGGTAAAATGTTGTTAAAATCTAAATCTCTATGTACAAATTCCCTACCAGGACTTCTGACGGATTTGAAAAACTCTTTTGATTACCTTTACTGGCGTAACAAAACCAAACCGTTACTTGGACTTGTATTTAACGAGTTTAAGGACACCCCGGTATACTGTAGTAACCAGTTAGAAATGTTTTCACTCGATACCTGGGTTACTAATATAGATTTAAGTAACTGTCTAATATCAAATGTTGATAAAATCGATAAAGCTAAACGTAAGTACGACGGTTCTCAGTTACGAAGTATATGCAATTCAATGCTTACAGACACTTATCATGAGTATTATAAGATATTTACAGACGGATCTAAAACAGATATTGGTAGTGGAGCAGCGTTCTTAGATTGGCAAACCGGAGAAGTAATTAAACTACACATTAAGGACAATATTTCGATAATGGCTATTGAAATGATCGCAATTGCAGAGTCACTATCATATATTGACAGCATCAACAGTCATAATAAATTTGTAATTTTAACGGATTCAAAATGCACTCTTCAACATTTGAACCGCTGTACTTACGTCTTTAGGGGCATTCCAGTAGCTTACACAATAATTCGTCTAATACTTAAACTCTGCGCTGCCAAAAAGAAAGTTATTTTACAGTGGATTCCCTCCCACTGCGGTGTTGTGGGGAACGAGGTGGTGGATCGGTTGGCTAGGGAAGCAACCGAAATGGGTGACAATTGCCATAATGTTCCTTGGTTTTCTGATGTTCTGTTTAAGGTCAAAATATGTGCTTTGACATGTGGTCCGAATATTTTGACGAAAGATCTCGCACAAAGGGCATATGGTATAAAACGATCCAACCCACACTCCCTCGTGCTCCATGGTTCTCTTTCTGTAGGATGAACAGGCAGAATTTAATTGTTGCTCTTAGATTGCGATCTGGCCACATTCCTTTAAATAGCTATGCGTTTATGATGCGTAAAGTTGACTCGCCCAAATGTAATTTATGCGGAGTAGTTGAAGACGTGTTTCATGTTACAATGGAATGTCGCCGAGGTGCTGCGCAGCGTCGACTGCTTAATGTCAGGTGCTATGACCTCGGCAGGGTCAATAGTATCCTGGCTTGTCCAGCCTCAGAAGAGGCTGGGCTTCTTTATAATATGGTCAAAGACATCATTCAACTTAGAAATAGTGAAAGTTAGTCTGTTGTAGTTTTTTTAGAGAGCCACTATGAGGGTGGCATTTGTTTAAAACTTAAAACCAACTTAAAACCCTCTATAAATAAATAAAGATTAAAAAAAAAAAATACATACAAATGTCAGTCATTCGAAGAAGTGCGAGGGGCGAGGGGTGGGTCGCGCGCACCCGAGCTGCATCGCCATCGCCATTGTTAGTAGCTCGGTACTACTTACAGGGCTAGTGTGTCTTATTCTTATCTTGTCACATTATTTTTTGCAGTTGTGTAAAGGTCTGTGACAAGCCTACTGTGTTCTTGTGCGATGCGGTGTCGGCATTTACGCAAATAAAACATCAAAGGCTACTTTTTACACTGTGTAAATGATTGTTGTTTAAATGAAAGTACCTATACCATAACTGTTTTGTCAGGTTTTAATTATACGATTACTAGATAATTACATACTACGATTAGTAAATTTACATAAGTAAAAAACCGGACAAGTGCGAGTCGGACTCGCCCACCGAGGGTTCCGTACTTTTTAGTATTTGTTGTTATAGCGGCAAAAGAAATACCTACATACTCTAGCTATCACGGTTAATGAGATACAGCCTGGTGACAGACAGACAGACAGACGGATAGAGAAGTCTTAGTAATAGGTTCCCGTTTTTACCCTTGCGGTACGGAACCCTAAAAAGGGAAATATCAACACGTTGCGAAAAAAATTAATTAGTGCCAGTAAGAGTAGCACAAAATTGGTTCAAGCGTTTTCAGTCCGGGAATGTTGGTGTCAAAGATGAAGATCGGATCGGATCGTTCTGGCCGCCCTGCCGGGCTAGCACATGATTGGCGCGAGAGTATCTCGCCGCGACATAGACTACCCGTCCCCCTTTAATTCATACAGTTAGTAAAGGACGGGTAGTCTATGTCGCGGCGAGATACTGTCGCGTCAATCATGTGCTCGGCCTACTGTTACCGACAAAGTCGATGCGATTTTTGAAATAAGTAGTGGAGCAAAATCTACATTATTAGTAGTTACAACATCTGAAGAGCTAATAAGTGTTGAACACAAAACAGTTTTGATCCCCTTGAAAAAGTCTGGGTAAGTAAGTATTATACAATGAAAAGGTGCCTCATGAAGCTCACTGATAGAAATCTAAAGCCCGTTCCAGACTACGCAACGCGAAGCCCCGAACGCGAGTGTGGAGTCGATTTAGCTGATTAGCGAACTAGACTCCACACTCGCGTTCGCGGCTTCGCGCCGCGATTCGCGCACGAGTGTGGAGGGCCCTTAATTAATGAATAGAATAGAATAGAATATTTATTTGCTTGAATACGTAACAATCAGATCTTATAAAATAGTTGGACACAGTATTCAGTCGACACAACATCAACATGCAAAATATTTACATAATGGTACAATAAGGTACATTTGCTAATTACTAACATGCAATCATTAAAACACTATCATAATAAAACAATGTCAATGAAATTAAATTGAAAAAAAAATGAGAGAATTATGGTACATTAGTCAAAAGTAAAATAAAATAAAATAAAATAAATTACATATGTCACATAAAAAACTGTCATTTTAAATATTATGGTAGAAGAGCCGGCAGTAAAGTTTCGAACCAACGTGATACCGCGATGAGATGCACAATGGTTTCCCATAAAAGTGATGCTAAGTCCGAATTTGATAGTCTGCCACGGCGGAACTAGCCGAAAGTACAAAAAAGGTAGCCACTTCCGGTGCGAAAAAGGGGGGGTCATTTAACCCATCTGATACCGCAATAATAGTTATGGCATCAGTTAGAAATTTACTGGTAGATACAGAAAAGCGAAATCTGCCAGTATGATTCCTGCCGGAAGTGCTTGGCATACGCTCTCAAAGGTGACCATCGGGACCCCTAAATTAACCCATCTGATACCAGCATGAAACCAATTCCAGTCGGTAGATATGAACCTTCTCTTCAGGAATATATAAGTCTGCCAGGGCGTTTTCTGCCGAAACACCTTGACATACGAGATTTTGTGGCGCAACATCCGTGGTACCCGTATTTTGGAATTGTACATATTACGGACATTTCAAATACTGCAGGCTTATTAATTTATTACTCTATGCTTATATTTGTATCTCCTCGGATTTCACGGGCCTATAAATCCCGGTCTTTTGATAGGCTTGCGTGGGGATATAGATCCAACACGTAGAGGCCCCTTGGAGAGCTTTAATGTCATGTAGAAAGCCTGCTGGAACCCGTTCACAGGTGCAACAATAGACACCCATGAACCGGTCGCAGCAGGCATTGGGACTATTGTAGAAAAAGTGAACAGTATACCGGTCTATGGATTGAAGTTTGGGTGGACAATGAGATTGGGCTATTGAAAAGAAGTCCGGACACCTGCCATAACAATGCTAACACACGTTATCGAGGCAGGTGGTGACTTGCCGCTTACTAGATGGGCCCCTGAAACTGCCGTCGTGAAGACGACCAGGAGCAACACCGGTGTGAGCGGCTCAGGGGTGTCGAGAGGTGTGCGCCGCTTTCTACCCAGTGACTGGTTTTAACAGCCACTGTGCCAACTCGCGTCTTATGCATCTTTCACTTCCACCCCTGGAGCATATAGCTCTTACGACTCCCCTCAGGACGGCCAATGAAGGCAAGCCAGAGCTGAGAGTCATGCGGGTCATATTTGTATATTATTACGTTATTAATAACATATATTTATAATAAATTAAGTTAAAACAAATTAAATAATGTGATTGATATGATTGATAGTCATTGAATTAGCTATATGAATCGTTTGTCTTTGTCTGTCATTTTGACTTATGTATTTGTAAGAAAAGGATAAAACATAATTTAACTAATTCAGGCTCGTAAAGTTTTACGAATAAGGGGGTATTAGTATTCATAGCTAAATCAGGCTTGTAATGCGACATAAAATGATTTTTGGTGGTTTCTTTTACGCTTGAGGCGTTTTTTCACTTATTTGGTGTATCTAATCACTATCTTATGTAGGGGAGAGAGGGGCAAGACGAGTAAGACGGGGTAGCGGCTTTATATGGCGACACGACTGACCAACCATCAGAATCCCGTTAGTGCATGACGATGCGTCGCCATCATGGCAATCAGTTCGCACAGTGACCGGCTAGACAAATGGTGTCGTTAATTATTTATTTGCAAAAAAACTGTTTTTGCCATATTCCTTGTCATTTCTAGGGTTTCCCACCCAAAGGGTAAAATCGGGACCCTATAACTAAGACTCCGCTGTCTGTCTATCTGTCTGTCTGTCCGTCTGTCACCAGCCTGTATCTCATCAACCGAGATAGCTAGACAGATGAAATTTTCACAGATGATGTATTTCTGTTGCCGCTATAACAACAAATTATAACTAATTGTTTATAACACCTGTATTCATTACCTGTAATGCACAATTGATGAATAAATGATTATAAATGATTCTAAAAACATAATAAAATAAATATTTAAGTTGGGGTTCTCATACAACAAACATGACTTTTTTGGCCGCTTTTTGCGTAATGGTATTATGGTACGGAACCTTACCTGCGCGAGTCCGACTCGCACTTGGCCGGTTTTTGTGTTTTATTTGGTTTGCGTTTGTTTCCTTATTATCACCAGCACATATATACTGTTAATTTATTCCTATGGCCCAGCAATCACGCCAACAGCTAAGGACTTGTTTGGTTTCAAGTACGGTTTTTTTTTCACAAAAAACTTTCGAATTTCTTTAGGCACATGGGGCAAGATTGGGTACATCTTGACGGCCGTAGTTTTAAAGTGATAAACTGATGAAGAATTGCGGATTTGAATTTATTTATTCTTCTCTTGTAGAACGGTGAAAAAATATAAAAGAAAGTCAAATAGAGGAGAGTGGTTAGAGGCCAAGAAAAAAGCGGTGGATGCTGTTATAAAGGGAAGATGGGGTACATGTTAGCTGTAAACACATTTTCTGTCCCTCAGACGACTTAAGAAATAAAAGTAAAACAGTTCGTGAGAAGTTATCAGACGATGGACCCAATAGCCAAAAATTGAAGTTTTGTTTAGGCCCTAAATATAATATTTCTATGAATCATTCTTATCTTGTCCCGTAGGGGTTCCCGATCTTACCATACCTGGGGGACAAGATGGAGAGAAGGAACGCTTGGCCATTTTAATTTATTTTTAATTTAATTATCTAACTAGAGAGTTCCTAGTAAGTGTTGATTATGAAAGATAAAAAGAAAAATAACAAAAACTTAAAAAGAATAGCATTTTCAGTTTTATTGGACTTGAAACATTAAGTATCCCGTCATGCCCACCTCTCCCCTACATTTCTTGACGTTGACGCAAAAATGACGTAGTTTAACATTCAGGGTGTTGTTTTATAACACTACAAATTGAGATAACTAATCTATTGACGACCGGTCTGGCCTACTTACTGCCTGCAAAGCCGATGGTCTTGGGTTCGAATTCCGATAAGGGCATATATTTGTGTGATGAAAACATATATTTATTCCTGAGTCATGGTTGTTATGGGTATTTAAGTATATATTTATCTATATAAGTATGTATGTATATCCTCGCCTAGTACTCATAATACTCCCAATATTTATAAATAACAACAGAAATACACCATCTGTGAAAATTTCAACTGTCTAGCTATCACGGTTCATGAGATACAGCCTGGTGACAGACGGACAGACGGACGGACAGACGGACAGCGGAGTCTTAGTAATAGGGTCCCGTTTTTACCCTTTGGGTACGGAACCCTAAAAATGATGTAAAATGTTCATATTTGGATTATTGGTAAAAATCGTCCTTGACGTTGAAAATCCTGTTTTTTCACACCCGTTTACAATAAGTATGTAATAATAATAATTTTGTTCATTTTCGCAAAGATAGATATAACTCCGTAAGTTATATCTATCTTTGATTTTGGTAACTAAAGGATATAGTAATTTGAAATTATTTTATTATTTATATATAAGGTGCTAACAAATTAGCTACAGAAATTTTACGAGATGTTACTTTACACTAGAACAATTAACTTTTAATAGAAATTAAGAAAATTTCTCATAATTTTTATTTTATTTACCGAACAAAATAAATAAACTATAATTCTATCTAAAAAATAATCATCATGTATTTAACTGCTTGTGTGTCTTAAATGTCATTGTCAACGTGTCATTTGATTTATCAACGTGAAGTGGCCAGTTAAGTTTTATATTTAAAAGAGGTTTTAGAATCTCTTCAATGAGGTCTCATTTAATTATCTCATAAACAGAGTTTTTTTTACAAAGCAAATTTGTTTTCCAATTTTCTCAAAATAACATCATAAAACCTATAATGTTTAATACTTACATATACTTCAGGAGCCAAGTACTATCAACTGTAAAGATATCGGTAGCTAATTTGTTAGCACCTTTATAAGGCAAACAAAGAAGTACAAAGCCGTAAGCAGGTATTAAATTAATGCCCAAATTATATTGTGTATATTAATACATTTGAAATATATGTTATTAATGACATAAAAATATACAAATATAAGCATTAGGTAATAAATCATAAGCCTGCAATAATTAAAATGTCTGTAATCTGTACAATTCCAAAATACGGGTTCCACGGATGTTGCTTACATAATCTCGTATGTCAAGGTGTTTCGGCAGAAAACGCCCTGGCAGACTTATATATTCCTGAAGAGAAGGTTCATATCTACCGACTGGAATTGGTTTCATGCTGGTATCAGATGGGTTAATTTAGGGGTCCCGATGGTCACCTTTGAGAGCGTATGCCAAGCACTTCCGGCAGGAATCATACTGGCAGATTTCGCTTTTCTGTATCTACCAGTAAATTTCTAACTGATGCCATAGCTATTATTGCGGTATCAGATGGGTTAAATGACCCCCCCTTTTTCGCACCGGAAGTGGCAACTTTTTTTGTACTTTCGGCTAGTTCCGCCGTGGCAGACTATCAAATTCGGACTCAGCATCACTTTTATGGGAAACCATTGTGCATCTCATCGCGGTATCACGTTGGTTCGAATCCTTACTGCCGGCTCTCCAACCATAAGTATCTACAAAATATCAACAAGTTATTGAACGAAATGGCACAAGCATATTATAACTAAATGTAAATAAACTATGTACCTACCTACGATATAGTTATTTGTTATACAAGGGTGCAAAGTTGTATTTTACCCGCGAGTAATCTCAGGATTCTATTTTAGAACCACTCGCTTCGCTCGTGGTTCAACTATAGAATCCTTTCGCTTGCTCGTATTTCAACACACGAGAAGTAAAATACATTTGCACCCGTGTGTAACACAAAACTTTTCCCCTCACAATAGTGAGGAAAGTGCAACATCCACATCCACAGGCGTTAGATCATCTTCATCAACTGGAATCACTCATTTTTGTACGATATTATAACAAAAACTCTGGAAATTCTGTACTTTTACGTGAGAAGTTTTTAAATAAAAATTTTGTTGACAATGTTGACATTTCTGACGTATGAAATGTCAATGATGCGTTTTGAAATTGCATCGACTTAACTTGTGCGTTCAGAATTATATTCAACATAATTATTAAAAAACAAACGTTTATTATGGAATTTTAAGGTTTATGACTTCAAAACATTAAATAAAGCTAAATCTGGTATTTTTTATTAGATTCTCAAACCATTTATTTAATGATAATTAATATCGAACGAACCATTATTATGAGCGTTTTACGTTTTGTTATCTGTCAAGCTACTTAAACACGCCGCATCCAAGGTCAATTTACTTTCCCCACTAGTGGATAAAATGTGTTTTTCCCCGCTTGTTTTAAAGGATAAAAGACGGCTTTCCGAGCTAGTGAAGGGAACAAATATATCTTGAATTTGTCATTAAGATACGAAATAGTTATTTGTGCAACAAGAGAGGAAAGTTGGTTTTTCTTGCGAGTGATGATCGCTACGCTCAAGATTCTAATTCAGAATCACTCGCTTCGCTCGTGATTCAATTATAGAATATTTCGCTTTCTCTTGACTCATAACACGAGATGTAAAATAACTTTGCTCTCGTGTTGCACATATAATTTTTCACCTCAGCAGTGAGAACATATTAAAGGTTAAAATGTATTTCGAATTTGTAATATACCCCGAAGTATGAAGTGGCAGTTCATGGCCGTCACTAAATTAAAAAGCTACTTTGTTTCACTCCCTGGAGTGAGGAAAGTCGCACTTTCGTCACTCCAGGGAGTGAAGAAAGTAGGCTTGTTCGAGCTGCTGACGTGAAAAAACTTTTTTCCCCTCACTAGCTCGGAAAGCCGTCTTTTATCCTTTACAACAAGCGGATAAAAACGCAAAAAAAAACTAGTGGGGAAAGTAATTTGAACTTGGATGGAGCGTGTTTAAGTAGCTTTTGACAGATAACAAAACGTAATTAATACAACACATTTTTCATACAATACATTTTTTTTCTACTTTTTAAGGTTCCGTACCCAAAGGGTAAAAACGGGACCCTATTACTAAGACTCCGCTATCCGTCTGTCTGTCAGCAGGCTGTATCTCATAAACCGTATGATAGCTAGATAGTTGAAATTTTTACAGATGATGTATTTCTGTTGCCGCTATAACAACAAACACTAAAAAGTACGGAACCCTCGGTGGGCGAGTCCGACTCGCACTTGGCCGGTTTTTCCTAATCATTACACGATACCGAATATGCCCTTAAACGGATTCCCACTATTCTTGTTACACCTTGTATAATTTAGGTAGTTATACCTAATATGACTAAATAAGGAATCGGATGTCATCATCATCATCATCATTTTAACATTTTAACCCTTTGTCCCGGTCTTGAGCTAGTATCTTCTCTCTCAAAAAAGGTCAATATGTTTGGTATCAAAACCACTTATGCGGTCTATTATAACTCAAACTTTTTTATTTGCTAAAAATGCAAAATAATAATAATGATATATTATTTCCGCGAATGTTTGAGTTGATGCGATTAAGTAGGTACTCATTCTATTTTATAGCGAACAGTACTTATCTAATAAATAGTGCAAGCTTTACCGTAGTTTTTACGTCACTTGGTCCAGTGCGCGTCTGAAAAAGTCTAGCGTGTGCCGTCTCGAGCCGCTGCGCAGGTATCCGTCAATTACTAGTGCATTATGGGCCGCGGCCGGTGCAATCAACGGATCATAGGAGAAAAAGTATGGCGTGAAGGTTCCGTACTCCATGGATGCACATGATGTAAACATGAATAGTTAACATGGATCATCAAGTAAAGCGACTTGTGTGCTAGGTACCTACCGCATCTACTGAATACCTATGCCGGCGGCCAATTGTAAAATCTGCCAGACAATAAAATTCCTAGGCATACTTACCTATTATAAAAAGCCGCCATTTCTTGATAGCCTATGATTTGCCAAGGCATATCATGCTTGTAAATAATACGGTAGGTCGATGAGAGCAATGTATTCGTCTGTATTCCTAGTTATATACCAGGCACATCGTAAAAGTTGCATGGTGATGATAAGATATGATATGAATAGAACGGTAAGCTTCTTATGTCAATCTCAGTCGGTCGACATCGGTGAATAGAGTTAAGATATATTTATTTGCAAAAATGTAGTGGTAAACATAGTTGGACAGTGGGTAATTTTAAGTGCGTACATTTTACTTAAAGAAGCATGCAAACATTCCTTATTAACTAGGTACTATAACTAAGTATACAGAACAATAAACCATGCATTATTGCAAACCAATCATATAGTATCAGTTAACTTTACATCAGTTAGAACACATATACTAATTATTAATTTCTATCTAAGATATACAATATATTATATTCGTATTTAGTCCTGGATAATTTTAACAGTGTAGTAGTCTCGATCGCTGGCCAATCTGACGCGAATTTAGTCGCCGAGATGAAGGAAAAAATTACCAACTGTCACGATGACATTCATATCTTTTTCGCGCGCCATACAACGCACATGTCGCTTTATTAACAATTTATGTTTTATTGAGTAATTCTTAGTTTTCCCGTAATAATCAATGCAGTTATACCTAAAAAGACGATATGCGATGCAAAGTGCACATGGAAAGTGAAAGTTATAAAATATCGGAACGTAAGTACATTATCATCAGGAGATAATTGAAGCAGTCTTCATTTTCCAAATTCTTGCTACTATAAGGTGCTAAAAGTGTTCCCGTGGGGAAACTTGGAGGTGTGATACAATAGTTTATGTACTTATCCTCACTTTATTATAAAATACCTATACAATTTTGTATCTAGTTCTTATACATTCTCGTGTGACGAGTTTGTCTATGTCCTTGTGGGACATTGTTTAAGGGTTGACTTGAAAATACCCATATGTCGCGTGGCGACATGGTGTTATGTTATCTTTGTCCGTGGGACATTCTGGGAGATGTTGGCTTAAAAATATCCACATGTCGCGTGGCGACATTGTGCCTCGTTCGTGGAACGAGGGTCAGATCTTTTTAAAATGACTTCAATTACTATGCTCATTGCATAGCAAGAAGCCCTTCGTCCGTGGGACAAGAAAGAGAACCGAATATTCAATAATAAAATGGAATTAAATATATGACCAGAAACACGTCATCCATGGGATGATAATACACGAAATGTCTTTTAATAGCTAATTAATTTTTTATAATGACATTAGCAGCTGAGATTGACCTAACAAGAAACCCAAATATCTGTATCAAATTTAGCGCATCTTGTCACAGTCATGGACGGGGTCCTGTGTCATGTACATAAATATCAACTAGCTTATATGCTAATTATTATTATTATTATGTATTGTATGCTAATTAAGTGCTGACTTATTGTTTACAAATAATAACATTATTCTGGAAGCTGCTGGAATAAAATATTTGGATTAAGGTCTGTACCAAACACTTATAATATATGCTGAACCCTTTTGAGGCATGTCATTTTTATTATTCCTTTGCTAATCAAAAATTCTGTAGCCTTATCCAGAAGAGAGGCAGTCAGTAAATAAATAAGTGACTCAGTAGTGCACTTCATAGTCTTCATACCTACTCATATTATACTAATATGCAAAAGAATGCTATCAGCCTTTATAAGGACAAGATCCAGACAGCTGCCTTATTATGAAGATCAAATCTGGGGGTTCATGGCATATACTATTTTCATTAACACTTCTTACAAGCTTCCTATAGCTTAAGCTTGTTTCATAAATTTCATAATATCATATTGTTAGAACGGATTTTTTTTTTCCTTTTGCAGGCAGTTTGGTAAATTGCCATACATGTTGACTAATACATTCCTTCTAATATCATAAGGAAAAATAACCCTTTAAGGGTTACTCAATTCAATTCAATTATAAATATAAATACTAATTTATTTTAGCCACTCTCACAAGAAATATAAATATCACAACAAATTATGATAATATTTCTTATTCTTATTCTTGATATGTTCCCGGATAGCCCAGTCAGTTGTGCATTAAAATTTTTAGGTTCTCAAAGCCCAATTGCCTTTGATGAAAATAATCAAACATGACATAATTTCCATTTCCTTCAGAAAAATGAATTATATATTGAATTAAATCAAGAGTTTATTCCTCCTTCAAATTACAGATAATGAACAGTAAGTTGTATAAAATACAAAACTGTAGGTGAACAAGGGTACTTACAATACCAAAGACTATACATAGAAAATTTTAATCAGTCAGCCATTGGATGGATGTCTAATATCAATAAATTATAAATTCTGAGCAAGTCCAAAGCTCCAAACTCTCATTTATTTAAATTATTTACCAAACGTTTGGGCCTTTTATAAAGGCAAGGCAAATTGTGGCAATATTTTTCCTACAATTGCTTGGAACCCTTTCACAAAATGGTAGGGTTCAATTTAGCACGAGCTCAGATTTCGATACATTTGTGATAAGGAAATAGAAATTTAATGGATATGTAAGTAATATTAAATAGGTAGGTAGGTTATATAAGTAGGTAGGTAGGTAGATAATAATGTAGGTTTATAGGTATT
Organism: Cydia strobilella; assembly: GCF_947568885.1. Classification (NCBI taxonomy): domain Eukaryota; kingdom Metazoa; phylum Arthropoda; class Insecta; order Lepidoptera; family Tortricidae; genus Cydia; species Cydia strobilella. The sequence continues at coordinate 18,812,849 of NC_086041.1, read as the reverse complement.
ATGCAATAGTCATATCACATTTCCCAACATTTAAACATTAGTGTCCCCGTTACCTGGTATTGTTTGGTTTTGAAGGGTCTACTAACTTTAAGCCTAAGACATTAAATAAAACAACATTATTAGTTAGGTATGTACTAGAAAGATTCTTATCCAAAGTGTTCGAATGTTTGATACCTTTTGGTACTGTAAAATTACTTTAAACGGTTGGGGGATGATGATGATGATGGACCTGATGAAGACAATTATCGATAATAGAGCTGAGATGGAAAAAAGAATTGGATTCCAAAAAGAAAAATATGCTTTATGCCATAATGAGCAATTCCTATATATTTTTATTTTATTTGTAATGATATAATTAATCAATTATATTTATATAATCAGTAGTGAATTGAAATAATTTCACAAATACAATAAAATTCACAACAGATCATATTGTTGCATTTCATTTATATCGTTTTTTATATACTTTCTGTATGAATATGTTCAGTATAGATCAAACAGAAGTTGGAAAGACCTTTTAGCAGTAAGACTGTCCAAACTGATCTATGAAGTTATTTGTGGCATTTAACAGAGCATTTGAGACAAACTTTCTGTTCATAATAACTCATAATTATGATATGTAATGGGAATAGTCATTTTCTGTTTTTCATTGTATTTCTGATTCTCAAGGCTAATGCTTATGTTGTAATTGATTCATGGTTTTTATTATGGAATTATGCAGGAAACGCCACAGACCGATCCACATACATATGTGGTGGTAATTTCACACATTTTCAATATAATAAGAATTTATATTATCTGAACCAAATTATAGGTTGTTTCGGTTCAAATTGCTTACTTACTAACTCATTTAGAATCTTTTGTCAGATTCAGTAGGTAGTGGTTGAGAAATACTAGAACAAATAATTGAAAGATATGATTCTTTATTTCTAACAGCATCACCTTTTTATATTCCTAGATGTATATAGACATTAAATAAAATATATTAAAAGACAATGTGAAACTTGTTTTAGATAGGGAAGCAATTTAGAATATGTTAAGTGTAGGACGTATTATTTATATTACCCCTTATAGCATAGTAAGTGACTATTACTTACTTAGCTTAGTTAAGTGGTTACTTAACAACTTTTTAAATAAGGGTGCTTAAATCCCTTCCAACATAAACTATCTAATGTTTAATCACCATGTACATTTATTAGTACTATTGTTGAAAGTTGTTTTAAACAACTCCGAGCATGTCCTAATCTCCCAAGATACACCAGGTCTGGGAAAAGAAGAGTGGTATTCAGACTTTAAAATATGGACATGATACAATCTATTACGCTTAATTGCGTGAATGTGAAGCAATGAGTGTCTTCTTAAGGGTGTATGTTACAATTAATAAATCAACTTGAGATTTTGAAAGTAAAATTACAGTCTTAGATATTTCATGTTTCAAGAAATAATACAGTTCCTTTTATTTTTATGTTTATTTAAAACAGCAATACTCTTTAAAATCTTTAGAGAAGAAAAATTAATAATAAAGACTGCCACGCCACGTTTTTCCTTTACTGGGTGATGCCCCGAAAATATGACTGTCTAGACTCAATTTATTATTGTTTATGAATAAATAAATGAAATGAAATATGTATTTATTGGAATAAACAAATATAATATAAGAGAAAACTATAGCATCATAATGTCTTAAAACCTTGTCTGATGTGTCTTAGACAAGCAACAAGAAAATAAAGGGTAGATAAATAGTAACGAATAAATATCTTTTATCTTTATCTTTGACAGTTCTCATGTCTTCTTTCTTTTATGGAGGCTTTATATTTATATACCGCAATATAGGTACATTATTACATATTTTCTTTACATTTTCTAATTATGATGTCTCACATTGGTCAAGATAAAGATCATAGTATATGGGTAGGTCTCACCAGTGAACATAATGTTTTAAGCATAAAGGGATGCTCCAGATAACTACTCTGTTACTGTCTGCTGCTCTTGTTAGATATGAATTATCTTTACATCAAAACTCAAAACTCTTATCTTTACATGTTCAAAACTTTGAACGCAGTAAATAAATCTCTGATTCTCAGAGTATTTACCCATTAAAGTAGTATAAGTTCAAAACCTAATTTTATTATTGGTAATTCTCATGTAATTGGTCGGAGAATTTTTTAAAATTTCTCTGCTTTTTGCCAGGAAACTCAAAAGCCGATTTTGATATTTTGAGATTTCTCATAGCGACTTGTTTATTTAGCCTTAATTTTAATTTTTTTATGGAATATAGAGATAGGTATAGGTTTCCATGATAGATAATATATAGATATACATATTCTTGCCAAAAATACAAGTGCTTGTTTTTTGGTAGATTTTTGAGACATTTATTTTTACAAATTATTTAATTATCTTCTCTAAACATCTACACTGTTAAAATTATCCAGGACTAAATACGAATATAATGATAGGATTAAACGAACTTACCTGAAGTGAAGTTCAATCCTGATTATATGAAGTATTTAGTCCTGGATAAGGGGTATCCCCACCCTCCTCGAGTAACCATGAATCCATGGTTACTTCCCATTTAGTGCATGAATATTCTAAACTATATGAATGTCATCGTGACAGTTGGTAATTTTTTCCTTCATCTCGGCGACTCTAAATTCGCGTCAGATTGGCCAGCGATCGAGACTACTACACTGTTAAAATTATCCAGGACTAAATACTTCATATAATCAGGATTGAACTTCACTTCAGGTAAGTTCGTTTAATCCTATCATTATAATCATTATTCATCATCATTCATTTTTCCATTATTAATTGTTTATTATTCATGTCAAATATTCGTCGATTCTGTAATAACATTTATCCAAGCAAAATTTGTATAATTTGTATTTAAATTCAGGCATGTCAGAGTTTCTTATTTCTACGGGTAAGTTATTAAATATTTTTATAGACATACATAACACATTATTTGCAAAGAATGCTGTCTTCGAGTGGAAAGGATAGCACAGATCAGTGCTGTTTCGAGAGGGATATATTGTGGTAGATGCCTTATTTCTAAATAGACCTATATTGTGTTTGACATATAAACTTATCTCATAAATGTACAATGAAGGTAGCGTCATCACTTTTAATTTATGGAAGAGAGGTCGACAGGGTTCTGTTTGATGCACACCACATATAGCCCGTATACATTTCTTTTGTAGCAGAAATACTTTTTGCATATTACTACAGTTACCCCAAAGTAATAGACCATATCGCAAATTGGACATTATATGTCCATTGAATGCTAAGAGTGCAGTTTTTTGTGAAGAAAGTTGAGAGAGCCTTCGCAGAGCAAATATAAACCTGTTTAATTTATCAATTAGCATTTCTGTATGGTCTTTCCAGTTAGTATAAAAAATAACACCCAAGAAACGAATTGATGACACACATTCAATCGCATGACCTTCATAGTTTATATTTACATTCCTTGGCTTCCCTTGTGGTGCATAAAATTCCATAGATTTCGTCTTAACGAGGTTAACTTTCAAATTATTATTTATTAGCCACAGGTTCACATCCTTAAAGACTTGGTTAATTTCATTTTCATAATTTTGAGTATCTTTCTCTTGTACTACTACTACTAACAGTCGTCAGCAAAAAGCGTAATCTTGTGATTGGTAAGAGACGGATTAGAAAGAGCAATGGTCCAAGGACTGCACTGCCTTGAGGGACGCCAGTTGTGACTTTAAGACAATCGGATCGATATTTTATTAACGTTTTTGTGGTATCGTCATATTTCGGTATTTCTGTACATTGCTCGCGCTGGTTTAAGTAAGTTCGTACCCATTCATAGCAATTCCCTCTAATACCATAGTGGTATAGTTTTGTTAATAATATGTTATGATTTACTCTGTCAAAAGCCTTTGACATGTCCATAAAAAAGCCAGTGACAGGTATTCTATTATTCCTACAATTCAAAATATTTTTCATAAGATCCAATACAGCTAATGTTGTAGATTTATTTTTACGGAAACTAAAATTGATCTTTGGATATAAGATTGTTTTTCCAAAAATTCTGTCATTCTTTTATGTAATTTTTTTTCGAAAATTTTGGATAATATTGGTATTAGCGCTATGGGTCTATAATTTAATGGATCGGTTGTGGCACCCTTTTTCAGTAGTGGTTTAATAATCGTGAGTTTAAGTTTATCAGGAAAGATGCCTTCACCCATTGACAAGTTTATCAAATGGCTTAGTACAAAAGCAAAAGCAAACACTGTAGTATTTTCTTTTATAATTGGCGTGGGTACATCATAACCAGAGCTTCATTTTTAAGAGCATGTTAACTATTTACTAAAAGCAAACGAAATTTAGGAATATCGTGTTTTTTTAAGAAAAGTTATCTTAGAAAAGAAAAAAATGTTAAATTCTAAAAAAATTGCATCTTAGGTGAAAGGTTGCACAAAAACTATAAGTGAAAGCACTATAGTGTGTATAAGAGATTGATAGCAAATTCCATTAATGCCGTAATTTCAGATAATTTCCCTGAATTATATTTTTGGTATTTGTGTGTCTATGTCTACCTGTGACCTCGTAGCGCCGAAACAGATGAACCGATTTTAATGTGTTTTTTTTTGTTTGATAGCTGGCTTCACTGCGGTGAATTTTAGGTATATTTCATTAAAATCCGTCTAGCTGTTTTGAAAATATAATGCACGTCGTCAAACAGTATGGTTATTTTGTTTTTTTTAAGGTTATACAAGTACTTATAGCTTGAATACCATCCAACTTGTACAAATACACATAAAGCCTTTGTTGTTCCAAATTTAATGAGGATTAATTCTGTCCTTGACACTTTTTTGATATCATTTATAGTTTTCGTGAGAATGTCAAAAAACCACCACCGGGGACACATTTCAAGGTGGGGGGGGGGGTCGAGCGTCAGGTGGAGGGTGGGGGAGAGTGGTGAATTTTAAAGAGTACACCTAGATGTATCGTGCCACACAGGTTTGAAAACTTTATTAATTTGTTTCATTTTCCCATACATTGCTTACATAGAATAACTATTCACCGATGTCGACCGATTGAGATTGACATAAGAAGCTTACCGTTCTATTCTTACTCTCTTGGATTTTAGCAACGGCTTTAATACGGTTGATTTCGACATGTTGCTCGTTTTCATACGCTCTCTAAACAGCGATTGACTGGTTTCGAAGTTATTTAGCTGGACGTCGGTAAAGGATGCAACATTGCGAGACGGTGTAGGAGTTTGCTTTTATTTTTATTAAATACCAAAATGTTAAATTGAGTGGGATATTATTTAATCATTAAGCGCCACTTGCACCATTCCACTCACCCAGAGTTAACCGGTTAAACCTGGTGTTACCATGGTTACCAGTACAATTTGATACTGGGTTAACGGTTTAACCGGTAAACCCCGGATTGGTGGGATGGTGCAATGGGCGTTAAATATTTATAGGCGAATATCAGCCAACAAATAGCTAATAGGTACCTGCATGGATTGACTAAGTAAGATATTGTAGATATTATTAACTACTACCGACTTCTGACGTGTACATCCTTTTAGAATTCATAGAAAATTAGTCGAGTCAAAGTTGAATAATCCTACACGTTAGGGCGTTTACTTGCAAATCGTAAAAGCTGGGCGTCACTACACTACGTGTTTAGTGGGAAGGGCACCTTGGCAATGTCACGGGTTCGGTACCTGGCCCTGCGTGACCCTTCGAGATGCTGCTCTGTCTCGCAATCTAACTAGTTATACCTTGTAGATTAAGAACGAATAACCTAGCCTATTAAGGTGCAGTGCGTTCAGCCAGTAGTTTTTATAATATCGTAGCGCTTTTTTAGATCATAATACGGTTAGTTTCACTAGACATATCGACCGGGATATTGACCGTGATTACCTTTTGTATTATTTGCTTTTCAGCTCCCGATATTTCGATGCAGTTACATGCATCTTGTTCACGGGTAACAACAAGATGCCGTAAACAAGATGCATTGCAACTGCGTCGAAATATCGGGAGCTCGTAAATAATACAAATGGTAGTCACGGTCAATATCACGGCCAATAATAGTCAAAGTACGTTTTAATTTGACGAACTCATCGAATACTTTCTATGTAAAAAATAACTATTAAAAATAACAATGCAATAACAATGATATCTGCGATCCCGAGCACCGGGCACGCATGGCCTTCCGCTCAGTGCTCAGCAAACTAGGCTTGTGTAGTACATGTACTGAAATCACAAGGACACGATTCCCTCCACTGTACTAGACCGAACTATTCCCTAATGATTCTGCTCTTAGTACGTTTTAGTACACTACACGCGAACGAAACAGAATGGGAGCGAGGACCGAATAGTGACAATGACAGCAAAGCGATTCGAATGATCCGACTCATCCGACCGAACTAAAACTAAACGTCGACTCTCTCTGTGTACTATATACTGTACTAAAAGACCGAACTAGTACAGTTGCGAGATTGTACTAAGTAGTTGGAAGCGATCTTTTAGTGAACGAGCATGCACAACTCTACAGCGAACTGCGTGCGTTAAAGTTTGCAACAGGCAATAAGCTGTTGTGTAGGTACCTACCTACTTATGGTACGTATGTAGATAAGTAAAGCAAACTACTCGTAACTGACGGCTTCCTAGCCTAGTCGGTAGTGACCCTGCCTACGAAGCACGAGGTCCCGCCGGGATCGAATCCTGGTAAGGGCATTTACATATTTGTATGTCATGAAATAAAACTATGAAAACGGATTATATCGCGTATATTGAATTTATAATACATCCCGACGTTTCGAACTCTTTACAGCGTTCGTGGTCAACGGGTGACTGAGGAAAAATTACAAAATGCAAAAATACCCACATACTAAAATAATGAACAATCATAGACTACAAACTTTAAGGCTGGTTGTACATGCAAAATCGGTTCATAAGGCTAGTTATACACTATAATTATTTTTCAAGTAAAGATATATATATATACGCGATAAAAATAAACTATGCCGGCTCCAACCCTACACCACGGACCCGAGAAGATTTAATTCCCTCCTAAATTGTAGGAGGGTATCCCAATATGGGACCGGCAACAAACTCGGCGGGACACATCTTTTCAAAACATCAGAATGTCCAGCATCATCCAACACTACGGTCTCACAGTCTATGTCTCGCTTGCTCCTTTATCAGGTGGACTACAGGATCCCAAGCTGGTGGTAGAGAAAAGCCATCTTCCCTATTAAAGTTTGGATATTTCTTAATCTCAATGGCCTCGCGCAGCATTCTGGGTATGTAACGCTTCTCCTTGGCAAGAACCAGAGGCTTATCAAACTTGATTGAGTGATTGGCTTTATCCATGACATGCTCACAGACAGCAGACCTAGGTCGACGGTGCTTGACATCAGCTATGTGTTCCTTCACCCGAGTGGAAATGCTCCGTTTCGTCTGCCCGACATATGATAGGCCTCACTCACAGTCCAGCCTGTACACTCCTGCAGTCTGTAGAGGGGTATTGCATTTTACAGGCCTCAGGAATTGTGACATCTCCTGAGGCCTGTAAAATGCAATACCCCTCTACAGACTGCAGGAGTGTACAGGCTGGACTGTGAGTGTGGCCTATCATATGTCGGGCAGACGAAACGGAGCATTTCCACTCGGGTGAAGGAACACATAGCTGATGTCAAGCACCGTCGACTTAGGTCTGCTGTCTGTGAGCATGTCATGGATAAAGCCAATCACTCAATCAAGTTTGATAAGCCTCTGGTTCTTGCCAAGGAGAAGCGTTACATACCCAGAATGCTGCGCGAGGCCATTGAGATTAAGAAATATCCAAACTTTAATAGGGAAGATGGCTTTTCTCTACCACCAGCTTGGGATCCTGTAGTCCACCTGATAAAGGAGCAAGCGAGACATAGACTGTGAGACCGTAGTGTTGGATGATGCTGGACATTCTGATGTTTTGAAAAGATGTGTCCCGCCGAGTTTGTTGCCGGTCCCATATTGGGATACCCTCCTACAATTTAGGAGGGAATTAAATCTTCTCGGGTCCGTGGTGTAGGGTTGGAGCCGGCATAGTTTATTTTTATCGCGTATATATATATATATATCTTTACTTGAAAAATAATTATAGTGTATAACTAGCCTTATGAACCGATTTTGCATGTACAACCAGCCTTAAAGTTTGTAGTCTATGATTGTTCATTATTTTAGTATGTGGGTATTTTTGCATTTTGTAATTTTTCCTCAGTCACCCGTTGACCACGAACGCTGTAAAGAGTTCGAAACGTCGGGATGTATTATAAATTCAATATACGCGATATAATCCGTTTTCATAGTTTTATTTCATGAGTAACTATCGCGGTAACCGAAGACAATATTATATTTGTATGTGTTAACACAAATATTTGTTCCCTAATAATTATAGATGTTAAATATAATCAATATATAAGTATATATAAATCTATATATTATACAGGATAATTTCTGGGTCGTGATCCAAAACCACGTTTTCCGACTGTAAATGATCCACATTATCATATGGTAGTATTTGATTCAAAGATAATTAGTTTAATGTTTCCTAATTATCAAGTAAAATTAATCTCTAAGCAATCACGGTCACCCTATGACGCTTTCCATACACCGTTTACGGTGTATGGAAAACGTCAAGACGTCACATTGAGTAGGGTGACCAAATTGTATGCAAAAATGTTTTTTTTTCTACTTGTCATCTGAAAAATAATCATCATTATTGGTGATAAACAATAATTAACAACATCATTAGGATCATCTTTGAATTCTGTATGATGTCTTGTTCTCTTGCTACCCGACCCCGAAATCACCCTAAATCGTCCTCTATTAGTAGCCACACTACAAGCTTTAGGTATTGAGATGACTGTAGGACTAGGTCGATTTGTGTAAAAATGTCCAATAATATTTATAATTACTATTTATTTAGTTAAGTTGTGTAAAAAATCTGACATTATGCTCAATTTGATCGTGTTGACCGCATTGTTAGTTTCTGCTGACGTATATGTTGTTGCAGTGTCGTTACAAAATGTGTAGGTAAGGTACATCGAAAAAGTTAGCATTTATAAAATGTGGACGAGACAACTACAGCGGCATTCCAAGTTTTAATCCTGATCATGAGCATATTTTTAATCTGATCATGAGTCTGAAGTACGTTATATTATATGGTCGACCTTCACCCATACGTCTGACGGATGAAACTTATATTTTATGAAAGAAAATATGTTCCTGAACATAAATAAATAGGGTTGCCTAAAGAAATATGGTCGGCTATTTTTAATAAATTATTAAAAATATTTTTTTTTCTTCAAATTTCACCGATTTGTCTGACGAACGGAATAAGTTCCAATGGAAAGTATACAACTTCTACAACATGAATAAATTAGGTTGCCTATGTTTTTCCGGTCACTATTATGAGGTTGCCGTGTTTAAACAGGTGAGTTAAAATCGATAATTGCACCCATCTGTCTGACGCTTGAATTATATATCCAAATAATGGTAATTTTATTGCGAAGACAATGGTATAGGGTTGCCTGCAAAAATCCGGTCACAAATAAGGGTTGCCAGACTTTTAAAGAAAATATGAAGGAAAGACTTTTAGCGATTACTTAAAAACGGCTTAACTGCTCACGATTGTTTTAACTATTTTCGAATGTGTTTATTAATCACTATTTTGTGATTTTTTTCAGAATTTTTGGATCAATGGTTCAAAAGTTAGAAGGAAAAACCCTTTTTTTTTTCTAAATAATTATTTCCGAAATGATTCACTTCATCAAAAAATGTTGTGCAAAGACCCCTATTTATTTTGAAAAACCTATCCAACGACACCCCACACCATAGGGTTGAAACGATAAAAAAAATGTCACACACATTTTGTTTCTTTCAAAGCGATTATTTCCGAAAATATTCACTTTATCAAAAAATGTTTTTCTAAAACCCCTATTTATTTTAAAAGACCTATCCAACGACATCCCACATCATAGGGTTGAAACGAAAAAAAGAATCCTTACATACATTTTGTTTCTTTCGAGGCGATTATTTCCGAAAATATTCACTTTATCAACAATTGATTATTGATAACCTGTATTTATTTTAATATACCTATCCAACAATCTCCGGCACTATAGGTTTCAAATGAAAAAAAAAAAACCTTACATACATTTTGTTTCTTTCGAAGGAATTATTTCCGAAAATATTCACTTTATCTAAAATTGATTATTGAAGACCCCTATTAATTTTAAAAGACCTATCCAACAATATCCGGCACTATAGAGTTGAAACGAATTTTTTTTGTTTACATATATTTTGTTCTTTTAGAAGCGATTATTTCCTAAAATATTCACTTTATCCCTATGGTGTGGGATGTCGTTGGACAGGTATTTTAAAATGAATAACGGTTTTAAACAAATATTTTTTGATAAAGTTACTATTTTCGAAAATAATCGCTTCTAAAGGAACAAAATAGGATTGAGAACTGGACTGAGTGGGCGTTCATTTTCTTCAGGATCCTGCATTATGGGTAGCCTCAAGCAATAATGAAAACACCAGAAATAACTTGATCACTTTTACTGAATGATTGATTGGTTTACAATATTCGACAAAGGAATAATACACAGGTAAACCGAACAGACACGTCCGCTCGCTACGAGCTCTCACAATCGAATGCCCGAAGCGCCCCAACGGCCATGTCCAAGTTGACAAACCGGTCATGTCATACTTGCGTTCGGCGGCCGGAAACCGGATGCGATACTCCGACACGGCCATCTCTGATGACTCACACGTCCTCGTGTGTGTTACCTCTAAAGACCATACCAAGACAGTAACTTCGCTCGGTTATTCTGACCGTGCACACTTGAGACCTTGTGACAATGTGTATTGAAACTCACAACTCCAAATGATCGCATTTAATCTTTATTCTAAATTACCATACACATTATTACAAATCATTACAATCTCAACATCCATTGTAATAAGATTATCTTAAATCAACACCAAATAGCGCCGCACCAACGGCTCATCTTACTTTCGCTTCGACGAAAATAAGGGTAACCAGAAACGCATGTAGTTGTCGCACCAACGACTCACCTCGTTAACGCACCAACGTAACGATAATGAACATGCCACCGCACCAACGGTTCAATTTAGTAATAACGGTCTTAATGTATGGCGCTGCAACGCCTGCTCCAGTATAGAGCGCATCAACGTTAATATAAGATACAGTGCTAAGGCGCATCAACGCCTATTTTAGTTTATAGCACATCAACGTTTTACGTTAGTAAAACTGCTTTTAGGCGCTACAACGTCATTTGGTGTTAAACGTTGCTGCGATCGTCACTAGATGCACATGAGTCAGTTACATCATCTAATTCCACAGGAACCTCATGATTAGGTACCTTCCTCACTCTATCGTGTGAGTACTTGTATGTTCTGTTAGAATTCAGAGATTTCAGCCGATATCTGTCATTATCCAAAACTTCTATGATTTTAAACGGACCCTTAAATTTAGGATCTAACTTGGTCTGGTTTCTTTCCTCGTTTTCTAAAAGAACATAGTCACCCACATCAAACAGTTTTACAGCAGCTTTACTCTTATCGAACCTAGTTTTATCATACAAAGCAGATTTTCGAATGTTCTGTATTGCACGTTTCCTTATTGCATCAAGATCAACATCATTATCATCATCATCAATTACTGTCATTAGCCCCAACGGTCTAGCCACCTTTCCAATCATTAGCTCCAGGGGGCTAGCTTTTGTTACCCGATTAATAGTTGAGTTCATTGCCAATTGTACCTCACCAAGAGCGTCTTGCCAAGAACGATGCCTACACGATTCTACCGCAGTTAGCATACTCTTCAGAGTACTCATCACCCTCTCAACCTGGCCATTCGCGCGACTACTGCATGCTGCTGCTGTATGTTATGACTTTCACAATAGCTGGCAAACTCTTTACTGGCGAAGCACCTGCCCTGGTCAGCCACCACACGAGTAGGTGCACCGAACAACGCTATGCATGATTCCAGGGCTTTGATCCTATTCTTACTATCAATGTTCATCGAGTGGAGAAGCAAGACAAATTTCGTGAACGAATCAATCAACACGAACACATATTCTTTGACATCATTTTTGCCACTAAGCTTCCCGGAAGCATCAATGTGCACTGTATGCCATGGAGTATTTGATTTAGGGATGGGGTGTAGCTCGGCCTGAACTCTACCCGAACGTGGCTTTGAGATTCTGCAGGTAATGCAGTTCTCGACGAACTTTCGAACAAACTTAGACATGCCGTCGAACCAATAATGCTCAAAAACCTTTTCTAGGGTTTTATCCCAACCTAAGTGCATCACCGACTCATGAACATTGTTGACTACTGACCACCTTAACGCTCGTGGGACTATAGGTAACCAACGATTTCTGCCATTTCTCTGTATCTTACGATGAAGAATGCCGGACCTGACTTCATACGTCTTTCTATCATCTGCCGATAACACTTCATTTTGAAGATCAGACAATATCTTGCTGATCTCCGGATCTCTCTCTTGCTCCACCTGAAGCCAGTTATCCGAGAGTTCAGCTAAGTTGACGCGTTTCTGATCCACGCGCTGAAGCATATTCGAAAATGCGGGGCTGGGGGCAGATTACTGGGGATTACGAGATAGACAATCTACGTGTTTCATTCTACACCCTTCCCTGTACAGAATGTCAAAATCAAATGACTGGAGATAGGCCCACCAGGCCACCACCTATGAACTCGCGGAGACAGCTCTATCTTACTCTTAGTGGCCTGCACCGAGTTGCAGTCAGTAACAACTGTAAACTTGCGGCCCTGCAAGTAATGTCTAAAGTGTTTGACCGCGTTTACCACCGCCAGTGTCTCGAGTTCGTAGGAGTGGTACCTAGATTCAGGGGAAGACGTACGACGACTGTAGTACGCGACTGGATGCTGCTTACCATCCACCTTCTGGATGACCACAGCCCCATATCCATTCGCACTAGCATCAGTATGAATTTCTATTGGGATATCAGGATCAAAGATCTTTAAAACTGGCTGTGAAGTCAAAAGACTGATGACTTGTTGTCTGATCTGCTCGTGAGCGGGTTGCCAATCAATTTCACTACCTTTACCACTTGTCAACTTGTACAAAGGACCCATGATCTCCGAAAACTGCGGAATAAATTGCCGGAAGTAGGATGCCAGGCCTATAAATTGTCTCAGCTGTGTAACAGTGCTTGGAGGTGGGAGTCGAGTGAGTGCTGCTATTTTGCTGGGGTTCGGCATCACCTTACCATCCTCAACAACAAAACCTAGGTATTCGACTCGACGTTTCAGGAACGAACATTTGGACAGATTCAACGTGAAGCCTGCTTTGGTCAAAACGTCTAAAACAAGACGAAGTCGCTCTATACCCTGCTCGACATCCGATGCTATGATCAACAGGTCATCTACATACGCAACGACAAAGGTATGTGCCAAATCTCCTAAAGCCTTCATGACAGCTCGCTGGTAGACGGATGTGGCATTTTTCAAACCAAACGGCATCGAGAGCCACTCCCATTGCCCGTCAGGTGTGACAAAAGCCGTTTTCTCCACCGATGAGGGTTCTACAGGAATCTGGTGATAACCACTTACAGCGTCCAAACAAGTAAACCATTTAGCCCCACCTAATCTGGCAACCTGATCTTCAATCAGTGGGAGAGGATACCTATCAGCCACGGTGTTCTCGTTCAACTCCCGGTAGTCGACGCACATGCGGTCAGACCCGTCTTTCTTTTTAACCAACAGCGCAGGACTAGAAAACGGAGAACAGCTAGGCCTTATCACTCCTGCCTTCAATAGATCATTAACTTTGTCGCGAACAACCTGCCTCTCATCAGCACCGAGACGATAGGGACGGCGCTGAACTGTTTTCGCAGGATCTATTAAACGAATTTCCAACTGCCCTGTATTCACGCGCGACGCTGCCACACCCTGAGAAAAAGATGCTGCAAACTCGTGCAAAACATCTTCCAACTGTTGTCTAAATTCCGAGGGTACATCAGTATCAATGTTGGTAAAATCCAACGTGTCACTCGGGATCGACTTTTCACAGCTAAGGACGTTTTTAAGGCGTGACAACTCGACACTATCTGACGTCACGTTAGCGCTGAAACCCAGTGACAAAATTTCCCTTCCTACTAAAATATTCTCGTTAAGATGATCATCGGGCAACACATGAAATAAAATTTCCATGTTGAAATCTCCAATCGTCACTTGAGATAAAATCTGCAATGAACAATTCACGCTATTCGGACCGATCCCCATTAATCTGACAGTATTGTTTACGCGTTTTCCCGAGAAATTATTGGCAATACTTTCTTTCATAAGGGAACACTCAGCACCGTTATCGAAAAAAAATGAATTGGACTTACCGTTGTTTGATAGTTGACCACGTGGGTTGCTTACGCTGCATATGTTGACCTGACGATCGCGCCCATGTGTGGCCGACAATCCCGATGAGCCCGCACGCTGCGTTTCGCCACCACTGCCGGCACCAATGGTGCCAGATTTCCGACTACATTTCGATGCGAAGTGTCCAGTGTCGCCACAGCGAAAGCAGATTACTTGAGATTGTTGATTACTCGTTGCAGTCGATGGTGAAGGCGCTGTCGACAGCCTCTTTCCCTTTATCTTTAAACGGCACTCGTGCGCACGATGTCCTAACTTGCCGCAGTTATAGCACCTTATTGAAGATCCCAGCTTGCTTCGTTTTGATTCAGAGTGATTTTCCTCAGTTGCCGATGTTGATTTCCTCTTCGTGAAAGTAGTTGCCTTGAGTTCTCGTTGCAATATCTCTCTGGTGACGATTTCGGTTGTAAATGCTATACGTTGCAGGCGCTTATCAAATTGCGTTACATGCGCCAGGACGGTAGACACAGCAATCTCTTCTACACTCATATTTTGCCATTTTGAGGTTAATGACGTCAACAGTCTTGCAGCGTAAACCGAGAGGCACTCATTCTCCTTTGGTTTACTACTTTGCAGGTTAATGAGGGTAGCCGCCGGAGTTTCAACACTATCGTACCTGGCTATAAACAATTCTCGAAACTGCGACCACTGCATTCCGGGGTAGGAGACATGTGATAGCCATTGCGAGGCGCTCCCCTTTAATGCACCGCTGATAGCTAGTATTAGCGGTCCGCCTTGAGGTGTTTTTTCACCAAAACAAAGGTCGACCGTGTTGCACCATGCCCGTGCATCGGCGTCAGGCTTCTCCGGATTAAATTCGGGTAGTTTGATGTTGTTCGTATTTGCCGGTTGTTTTATGGCTTCAATCAAACTCAACACGTTGTTATTTTGAAGCTCAAATATTTTCCGTAATAAATATTCATCGACACGTGATTCTTTGTTCTCAGTTCTTTGTTGTGCTCGAGGGAATCCCACATCTGATGACGGGGTAGGATTGAGAACTGGACTGAGTGGGCGTTCATTTTCTTCAGGATCCTGCATTATGGGTAGCCTCAAGCAATAATGAAAACACCAGAAATAACTTGATCACTTTTACTGAATGATTGATTGGTTTACAATATTCGACAAAGGAATAATACACAGGTAAACCGAACAGACACGTCCGCTCGCTACGAGCTCTCACAATCGAATGCCCGAAGCGCCCCAACGGCCATGTCCAAGTTGACAAACCGGTCATGTCATACTTGCGTTCGGCGGCCGGAAACCGGATGCGATACTCCGACATATGTAAAAAAAATTTTTTCGTTTCAACCCTATAGAGCCGGATATTGTTGGATAGGTCTTTTAAAATGAATAGGGGTCTTCAATAATCAATTTTAGATAAAGTGAATATTTTCGGAAATAATCCCTTCGAAAGAAACAAAATGTATGTAAGGATTTATTTTTTTTTCATTTCAAACCTACAGTGCCGGGTATTGTTGGATAGGTCTTTTAAAATGAATAGGGGTTTTCAAAAATCAATTGTTGATAAAGTAAATATTTCCGGAAATAATCACCTCGAAGGAACAAAATGTATGTAAGGATTTTTTGTTACGTTTCAACCCTATGATGTGGGATGTAGTCGGATAGGTCTTTTAAAATAAATAGGGGTTTTAGAAAAACAATTAATGATAAAGTGAATATTTTCGGAAATAATCGCTTTGAAAGAAACAAAATGTGTGTGACAATTTTTTTATCGTTTCAACCCTACAGTGTGGGGTGTCGTTGGATAGGTCTTTCAAAATAAATAGGGGTATTTGAACAACATTTTTTGATAAAGTGAATCATTTTGGAAATAATCATTTAAAAAGAAAAAAAAAGGGTTTTTCCTTCTAACTTTTGAACCATTGATCCAAAAATTATGAAAAAAATCACAAAAATAGTGATTAATAAACACATTCGAAAATAGTTAAAACAATCGTGATCAGTTAAGCTGTTTTTGAGTTATCGCTAAAAGTCTTTCCTTCTTATTTTCTTTAAAAGCCTGGCAACCCTTATTTGTGACCGGATTTTTGCAGGCAACCCTATACCATTGTATTCGCAATAAAATTACCATTATTTGGATATATAATTCAAGCGTCAGACAGATGGGTGCAATTATCGATTTTAACTCGCCTGTTTTAACACGTCATAATAGTGACCGGAAAAACATAGGCAACCTAATTTATTCATGATGTAGAAGTTGTATACTTCCCATTGGAACTTATTCCGTTCGTCAGACAAATAGGTGAAATTTGAAGAAAAAAAAATATTTTCAAAAATTTATTAAAAATAGCCTTGACCATATTTCTTTAGGCAACCCTATTTATTTATGTTCAGGAACATATTTTCTTTCATAAAATATAAGTTTCATCCGTCAGACGTATGGGTGAAGGTCGACCATATATAACGTATCTTAGATTAATACATTTTATCAGGTAGGTAATTCCGCAAAGTAACGCTCAATTTAATTATCATTTAAAATTTTAGTAATTAATCGTGTATATTCCAGCAAGTGTTCCATTTCATACGTCGCGTAGTGTGCAACAGCTTCAGAATAAGCTTGAAGAATGCGTGGCCACGCTACTTTCCTGATTTAAATCTTTTGGACTGCGCCACTTTCGTTTGCTGTAAGAAAGAAAGAAGAAAGATGTTGACCATGCGTAGGTACCTATATATTATGAGCGTTAGAGGCACGGAGCTGTGACAGTAAACACTAATGTGTAGATTCTCTGAAAGCTAGGTACATTTACTGTATTATTACGGACTACTACAGAGTGGGCAAAATAACCTTGCAGGACCTCCAAAATGTCGTTGTACTTTTTGTTTTCTTTTTAGGGTTCCGTACCCAAAGGGTAAAAACGGGACCCTATTACTAAGACTCCGCTGTCCGTCTGTCTGTCTGTCACCAGGCTGTATTTCATGAACCGTGATAGCTACAGTTGAAATTTTCACAGATGATGTATTTCTGTTGCCGCTATAACAACAAATACTAACAAGTACGGAACTCTCGGTACGCGAGTCCGACTCGCAATTGGCCGGTTTTTATTTAAAGGTAATTAGAATTTGGTTAAAATCTCTAGGTATACTTTTAAATAATTTATTGGCAAAGTATTTGTGGCCAATATATGGTCGATCAAGTACAATAGTTATGTAAAGGTACATTTGATTTGAATGACAAGAAAATTCCTGCACAGCCAAGAATCACTGTTACAGTTAAATAGGGAGAGCAATACATATAAGCTGCACCTTTAAATAAAAGCTTCGAAAAAACCACTTCCGATGCTCACGAACAGTATAAACAATCGCAGTCGCGTGCGCAGTGTCTAATTAATCAGAAAAACGCGTCACGCAACGTTTGTGCGCGTTTTTACCACGCGGCCACGCGTCCGGAAACGCGCGTTTTTGCGCGCGCATTAATTTCAGAGAAGAGCAACGACCGGTGTGACCGATGTAGGCCTAGGGGTTCGTTAGGGTTCCACAAAAAATATTTAGACACAAGATGCCAAAATGACTTGTATTATAACCCTGCACAGATTATAAAATTAATAATAGTTACTTTTAACTGCACATTAAATATGTCACAGCGTCTAGTAAGATCCTCAGTATTTCAATGCTGTTTTATTAGAACTAAACATGGAGCTTTCTTTTAATGTTCAAATATGGATTGAGTTACCTGTCGTATCTTTTTGAGCTTCCTAATTTCGAAATAGGTACTATCTAATATGGACTTAAGCGAATCAGTGTAGAATTCTATCAATTATTTTCTTTAGAAATACAATTTTGTGCTGTGGCAATTAGTAAAAATTGGAATTAGACAATATGTCCACTTTAGCTTTTATACAAGGTGATTTCGGGGTCGTGTAGCAAGAGAATAAGATATCATACAGAATTCAAAGATGAGCCTAGATGTCAATTATTGTTTATCACCAATAATGATGATTATTTTTCAGATGACAAGTAAAAAAAAACATTGTTGCATACAATTTGGGCACCCTACTCAATGTGACATCTTGTCGCTTTTCAAGTTTCCATACAGCGTATATCAAAAGTCATAGGGTGACCATGATTATACTTAGTATAAGATTAATTTTACTTGAGAAATAAGAGAAAAATAACTATACTTGCTTTAATCAAATACTACCATATGATAATGTGGATCATTTAGTAAAAGTGGTTTTGGATCACGACCCATAAATCACCCTGTATGAAGGTATATCTGCTCTTCGTTATGTCGTAGGTATAACAAAAATTACCTGGTTGGTGATAATGCAATGGTAATATCACCCCATTCATCCCGTTTTTTAAAAGTGTTATATGGCCGTCCGTACCTCGAGGTGTAATTACGAAATTAATACATTTCCTATCCTATCAAAATACTTGTGTTATTATTCTTAATAAGTACCAATCAATACCAATCATTACGTATTGGGATTTCAATAAACATTACAAGTACGCGATCGATGACAATTTAGCTTGTAGAAGAACCAGTATCTGCCTAGACAGGAATGTAGTTTAAAATAGCGATGTGTCAGCGCGCTATGCCACCCCGCGGCACCCCGTGACGTCAGGGCCCGGAATCTGCTTCGGAAGTGACTCACGGCTGACGCGCGCGCAACCTTTCTTGGCGCGCTTTTTATACGTCTCGAATAGGCGGACCATAGTTTAAATGTGACGTTCCACGGCTAAAGGGTCCTTATGCTCGATGTGGAGTTAAGCATGTATTCCAAATCTATGTTTGTATACATACAGGTCGCGCAAATTATGGCGCTGTACACAAATACGCTTACTATACTTCTGGTCAAGGTCTTCGTGATTCTATTTACATGAGAAAATTGAAAGTTTGTACGCAACCCTCGGTGCGCGAGTTAAACGAACTCGCACTTGACCGGTTTTTTTATATTAAAATGACAGCTCGGGTAATGATGGTCGAAATACAAATTTTAAGCGTGCATTTACCTTTATTTGCTATCTAAATATTTTAAAAGAACTCCATTTTTAAATTAAAAGATAGTCGTTTTCTTTTTAAAATGTGCTTTACAAATAGTCTCCAATATAATAATTCAGTTGCCAAATAAATAATTGGTATAGATGGAATCATATCAATTGAGCTATGCACTTACCTGTTTACTCAAAGAGTCTCAAGAATACAATGCCATTAAGTGGTAAACCACAAATTAGGATAACTACCTCGTAGTAAAAGCAGATGATAAACGCCTTGAAATGTTAGTATAGATTAACGACTCTATTTTTTAACAATAGGCTACAAAATACACTAACTATATTTAGCCATTATTATAGCTAACATAACTTTATTTGCATTTTACAACCGTCGACACCCAAAACGAATGCACTCTGTAGAAAACCATTTGTTACAACATGTTTTTAGACCATTTTAACCCCATTCAACAAGGAATAAGGTTAAAAATTAAATATACATGCAATGCACTTCTAACTTATTTTGTAAGTAACTAGTTGGCGGCTACGAGAACAAAAGCAGATAATAGTATTGTAATAATACAATGCCATTGTTAGTACAGGTAAGTGCATTAGCTCAGTTGATATGATTAGATCTATAAAGCTGTAACGGCATTAAAATACTACTCATATTTAAATAATTTGAGGCTCCGCTTTAGGTACCAATTTAAGCTATTAATTTTAGTATCTATTTCTATTTTTTAAGCTACCGAAGTCCGATGAATTAGTTAACCGGTTTAATACGTGCCATTACAAATAACCCACTCTTCGACTGAATGACTGAAAAGACTGACTGAAAAGCTCTGAGTAAATACAAGCTCAGTCATTTCTCAGTCTCTTTTCCTTTATTGCACTTCTACTTACAAGGGTTTATAAGGATTACAGTACAAAAAAAACTGGTCAAGTGCGAGTTCGTTTAACTCGCGCACCGAGGGTTCCGTGCAAATTTTCAATTTTCTTATGTAAATAGAATCACGAAAGACTTGACCAGAAGTATACTTAGCGTTATTGTGTACAGCGCTATCTATCGGCAAATTGGCTAACTAATTTGCGCGACCTGTATGTATATTGGTTTTTCAAGGATAATTAATTATTTATCATGTGAACCGATTTCGACAATTTTTGTTTTATTTGAAAGAAGGTATGTATTTTTAGTGTAATCTCATAGACATTTCAAGTATAACAAACATCCGCAAATGGGCTTAAATTGCGATTAAATTAGAAAATTTTAGGGGGGGGGGTTATTTTTTTCACAGTTTCCTTCAAAGCCAATTTTTTTTTCACAATGAAAAACAAATAAAAAATTGTTTTGTAATGTTCAATTCGAGCTCTTTCAAATGATATCCCAATCAACCTAGTAACTAGACTGACTTTTTGCCCCCTCTTTATATTGGCCATGTTTCATAATTAATAAAAAAAAATAAAAAAAATTACACTTCCAATGTGTTGAGGTTAGCGCTGTTCATAACTATTCCAAATTTCAAATCGATAGCTTTAGTAGTTCTCGAGATATTTAGCAATGTGACAGACAGACAGACAGACAGCGTAAAAAAATAATACGATAGGCCATTTTAGGGCTAATTTTGCTTATTTCTACTAAACGGCTTAATCGACTAAAATTATTTTTAAACTAACAAAACTCTAAAAAAATCTAATTTTAACACGATGATACCAAAAAAAGAAATACAAAGTGACGGCCATTTTTACAATGTTTGACTACGAATTCATATTAAGGTACGTTTCGGATCCTCCAGATGTTAATTTTTATCATGATTAGAGCAAATTTTCCGTCGGACGTACATTTTTTGAACTACAAGCAAAAAACTGAAAAAGAGCAAAAAAATTCCACAACTGGAATGGAGCAAATCGGATTACACTAATTTTGAACCAAAAATTTCCAGCTTGCTGGCAATTAATTCCTAGAAATAATCTAATTTGCCTGGCCTATCTGCTAATACATTTATTATGTTTATGTGTATGTACATGTGCAGTTCTAAAAATGTAATTAACTTACTTAGTTTATTAGTTAAATATTAATGGCATTATTTATATTTATTTATTAAGGAGATAAAAAACTTAACTGTATAAACGCACTATACGCCTCAATTTAGTACCTGGCTCTAGATATTAATCTTAATCTGTCGTTTTGACTTAGGTATTTAATTGTAAGAAACGGATAAAACACAAATTAACTAATTGAGGCTTATAAAGTATAATGCATAGGGGAATATATTTTTATTATAATTTATGACCTCCACTAAATGCATGATCTACATGAGTAGATCATGCATCGAACGACCAAATATCTGCAGAAGATACTTACACAAATACGAGTATAGCGCCAACTGCGCGCCTCTGGCCTGTATCTTATTCTTTGAACCTCGTGGCGGTGCAGCGATACAAAATTCACGTACGATCGCAGTGAGCGGGGTAAGCGGGTGAAGCGGGTTACATTTGCCCAGACGCTCAAGGCCAAATGACCGAATAGCGAATAGCGTCTTAACGCATTCACTACCAACGTTTTCGTAGCGCTACGCTCGTATCCCAGCGTTTTCCCGCTTTGTAGAGGAAAGCGACTACGAAAAGAGAACCCGTGATTTTCATATTATTTTAGATCCGACCTTGAACATAAGCACGAATAAGCGTTAGCGGCTCACGCTGATTGGTGCGGACGAAATGGAATCAGGGAGTCGTCTCATAAGCATTGCGCTCAAACTTATTGGAGCGCGTGAGATGCCTGACTACACGACTCAAAGTCGTATCGAAATGGAATCAGGGAGTCGTCTCATAAGCATTGCGCTCAAACTTATTGGAGCGCGTGAGATGCCTGACTACACGACTCAAAGTCGTATCGAAATGGAATCAGGGAGTCGTCTCATAAGCATTGCGCTCAAACTTATTGGAGCGCGTGAGATGCCTGACTACACTTGAGTCGTATCGAAATGGAATCATAATTCTATCACAATATCACATTGTTGAAACAGAATCAGAAATATATCGCATTTATTCGGAGCTCAACTTATAGTAGTCAACGGGCAAAGGACAATGGGCCATCACTTGCCATCTTTATGACAATTTTAGGTCTCGGAATTGCTGAGAGATTGTTGTAAACGTTTCTCGTTACTCGGTATTTTTACGGTAGGTACTTACACTACTTACCTCGAAGAGTTACTTCACTTCGAATGAGGGGTAACATTGTTTGTCCTTGTACTACCTATGATCTAGTCAATTCTACGCTCATTTGTTATTTAATTCAAACCAAGACCCAAACGAAATCTTAGATACTATACTAATATTACTGATATTATGCTAACGCCGGGCTAGCACATGATTGGCGCGAGAGTATCTCGCCGCGACATAGACTACCCGTCCCTTTTTAATTCATACAGTTAGTAAAAGACGGGTAGTCTATCTCGCGGCGAGATACTGTCGCGCCGAGCATGTGCTCGGCCTACAGCTAGTATAATACAATATAAACAGATAGTATAATATACTGTTTCCCGCGATACAAAATGGCGCAACTATATCTCTTACAAAAGTGATCCACTGTGTCCCGCTGTCCCCTATCAGTTTATTGGCAGCTATTTTAAGAGTCCGCAGCAAGCTCGGCCGAATTTTACCTTCCCATAGAAACGGAGTGATGTCGTTCTCATTTTAGAACTAAGTGTTGTATTGTAATTAAACTTTGCACATACAATGTCATGAGGTATATCTAGGTCTGTAAGTAGTTTATATAGCTCCAGTTAATAAAACAAACGAAATAGAGCAAAAACAAGTTTTGTATGTAAAACATTTTTTTTAATTATGGTATCTGAAGCTAAATAAACTCAAATAAATAAGCGTTACATTGCCGGTCTGCTCCGACTTCAAGTACCTCGGTTCGCTCGTACAGTGCGATGGCGATATTGACCGTGACGTGAAAAACCGGATTAGCACAGGATGGATGAAATGGCGACAGGTTACGGGAACCATTTGTGACGCCCGTATGCCCCTTCGGTTGAAGGGTAAAATTTATAAAACGATCATAAGACCTGTCGTCATGTATGGATCAGTGTTGGGCCCTAATGGTGACGGATGAAAAGAGATTGCATGTAGCGGAGATGAGAATGTTAAGGTGGATATGTGGCGTGACGAGAATGGATAGGATAAGGAATGAGTATATAAGAGGAAGCCTGAAAGTTGCACCCATAACAGAAAAAGTAAGGGCAAATCGCCTAGCATGGTACGGGCATGTGATGCGGAGGGATGAAAGTCATGTGACGAGAAAGGTATTAAGAATGAATGGGGAGGGAGGTACGAGGAGAGGAAAACCGAGGAAAAAGTGGATGGACTGTGTGAAAGATGATATGAAACTAACGCAAGTAAATGATGAGATGACGGGTGACAGAGAGGTATGGAAGAAAAAGACATGCTGCGCCGACCCCAAGTGAATGGGACAAGGGCAAGCGAATGATGATGAAGCTAAATAAACTAATTACAGGACTAGATATACCTTGTCCTATTGTAAGTACTAATAGTAAGATATCTTAGATCCCGTTTTCTAAGGGGACCTTGCATTTTTGAGACAAAGCAAACCGCTTGGAACAGGTGTTCCTGGGGGTGATCTGAGCTGATTTAGCCCGGTTGCCACGAGGTTACGGGAACCATTTGTGACGCCCGTATGCCCCTTCGGTTGAAGGGTAAAATTTATAAAACAATCATAAGACCTGTCGTCATGTATGGATCAGAGTGTTGGGCCCTAAAGGTGACGGATGAAAAGAGATTGCATGTAGCGGAGATGAGAATGTTAAGGTGGATATGTGGCGTGACGAGAATGGATAGGATAAGGAATGAGTATATAAGAGGAAGCCTGGGGGGGGGGGAAGCGTATTTACAAAAGCTAAACTATTTCAGTCACGCCTCAGATTATAATCGGGGAGCTTTTGTTTATGCATATTAGTTAACAATATCTATACCGTTTCGGTAAAAAGTAGTCACTCAAATGGATTAGCTTTTAGCTTACATATTTTCGAATATTATTCACGACAAAACCTAGTCGAGTTTAGTAACGTCAGTATCGTTTGAATATGATATCTAAATTTTAATAATACTTATTTAGTCAAATGGATTAGCTTTTGTCGCGATAATATTCAAACATTTTGCTCTCACAAACCTAATAAGAAGTGCGAGTACCCTTTAGTACCGTTTGGTAACTAAAAATTGGTAACCGGCTTCGAAACGGGAAAAATAAATCCCGGGATGTAACTGGTTACAAAATAGGGCTTTTGAATTACCGATTCCTAGCCACGGTTGGCAAATGTTTTGTAACTGTCTACAAAATGGGAATCTAAAATTACACTAAATCAGTAGGTAGGTTAGTTTCGTTAGGTAGCTTTAAATGCCCGAAGGGCAAACCGCCTAGAAATAGGAGCCCCGCGAAGCGGGGCTCCGTCTAGTTAGCTAGAGTTCGTCGGACTGTTTCTTTAAAATAAAATGACTTCACAGCGTAGCTAGACGGAGCCCCGCTTCGCGGGGCTCCTATTTCTGGGCGGTTTGCCCTTCGGGCATTTGAAGCTACCTAACGAACCTAACCTACCTACCTATTGATTTAATGTAATTTTGTATTCCCATTTTGTAGCCAGTTACAAAACTTATTTACCAAACGGTTCCACTCTGGCCCAATTCGTAACTGGCTACATACAAGGAATTTTAGATTCCTGTTTTGTAGCTAGTTACCAAATTTAGTTACCAAACGGTAACACGCTGGCCCAATACGTAACCGGCTTCAATCTTGATTCCCATTCTGTAGCTGGTTACGAAATTTTGGTTACTCGTACCTATTAACTGAAATAATTCTAAAAGATAGAGAACGGTAATTTATTTAATACAATCGGAGTCGTTACTAAAATATTATTCAAATTTTAGATCGCAACAGACTAGCATTTGTATTAACAATATCCGTAATTTAGTTAATAAAGTCTATACGATTTCAGTAAATTTCTATACTATAATAGATTAGGGTTTTGTTAAGTTTTGTCCAATCAAAAGCTAATCTAGTTCAGTTCGCATCTGAACCATATCAGTATAGCCTTTGTAAATACGCGGGGGGGAAGGGGGAGTGCCTCCCTCCGGCGCGCCCCACTCTAAGCTTTATATCTGCATACATCTAGCAAATATATCAAGTTTGGTGTCTTTTTCGTATAATTCGAGGATGAATAATTCATTTCTGTGACTAAATTTTCACTCACACATACAAAAAATTCGAGAAATACAAAATTAAAAAAAAATCATTACACTTTTTTTTTCGAAAATCCTCTATAGAATTAAAATATGAGAATTTTCTCTAGAAAAAAAATACCCGTGAATAGCCCAGTTATCCTTCTATATAAAATAGTAAACTTGTCAAACATTTTTCTTTTATATCTCTGTTAAAAAAAAGTTTTGTGTCGCGCGGCGTACCCGCGTTGTAAGAGCGGTGTGCAGCTTTTAGGACTTTTAAGTATGTTTAGATGATTTCTGATAAGTTGATATTCGTCTGGTTGTAGATTACATTAATAAATTACTTCTGGACGTGATATATAGTTGGTCAAGCAAATCATGCTAGCAGAAAAAGGCGCGAAAATCAAATTTTATATGGGACGATATCCCTTCGCGCCTACATTTTATAAATTTTCCGCCTTTTTCTACTATATATATATATATATAGTTAGTCAAGCAGTCAGACGACCGGTCTGGCCTAGTGGGTAGTGACCCTGCCTGTGAAGCCGATGGTCCTGGGTTCGAATCCCGGTAAGGTCATTTATTTGTGTGATGAACACATGCAGATATTTGTTCCTGAGTCATGGATGTTTTCTATGTATTTAA
Organism: Cydia strobilella; assembly: GCF_947568885.1. Classification (NCBI taxonomy): domain Eukaryota; kingdom Metazoa; phylum Arthropoda; class Insecta; order Lepidoptera; family Tortricidae; genus Cydia; species Cydia strobilella. The sequence continues at coordinate 18,786,543 of NC_086041.1, read as the reverse complement.
GTATTTGTATAAGTATTATATATATCGTTGTCTGAGTACCCACAACACAAGCCTTCTTGAGCTTACCGTGGGACTTAGCCAATTTGTGTAAGAATGTCCCTATAATATTTATTATTATTATTATTATATATATGTCGGAGCGTGACTCCAGAAGGACACATTGCAGCGTTACATTTCAGTTTTAGACGCCTGTATACAATCGATTAGCAAAGTGTTGCTATGTATTACTTAGTTGATAATGTAATTTATCGAGTTATGTAGAGAGTAACGGCATCTATTGGCATTCTTGTTGAAATAAGATTAGGTTCAGGCTTCGGAACGTCAAGTGGTTTAGCTTCTACATTCATTTTGGTGGGAGCGATTAGGCTCCGCCGCTCCGCGGCATTCATTCCAAGATTCTCGATCGGACCGTGCTAGATATCGGACGTTAGCCAACCTCGTGCCTAAACTCACTACGTTCCTGAAGGCTTATACCTGAAGGATTATTCTGAAAGCTTATAGATTCCAACGTTATTTAATCATTTAGCTAAGTGTTTTATTCCAAGTGTTCATTTGATTTCTTATGAGTCATTAGAGGTTTACTATTGTAAAAATTAGAAAATAAGTGTTGTTTTGAAAAGATGTGTCCCGCCGAGTTTGTTGCCGGTCCCATATAGGGTTAAATCTTCTCGGGTCAAGAGGTGTACGGTTGGAACCGGAATAGCTTTGTTTGACGTTCATAATCGCATTGTAATATGCCCACCTACTTGAATAAAGATTTGAACGTTTAATTGTAATTCTTTTATTTTAAATTAAATCGATTTCCGTTGCTAGAGTAACTAGTTATTTTATCATTCAGTACGAAAGTATAGTAGGCACTAGGTTGATGAGTCCGTAGTATTATTTCATACACTGGTAGCAGTGGTAGTATACTATTTAGCTGTGTAGGCATACATCGATGTACTGCGCCCACTACCGCCACCGCTATAGGCCACCACACGCCCCCATCCACGACATATATATATATATATATATAAGAACTATATATACAAATATAAATTAAATATATAAATAAAGATGTTGCGAAAACTTTCGCCAGTAGTTATTATAAATGTGATAAAATTAACATAGTTAGATGTTTGACAAAAAATGCGGGTTAAAATTAGATATCTATTAGATATTTATTTCAGTTTAGATATCTATTGTTCGCAATTGCCACTACATGCACATAGGTCCGTACATTTTAGTTTTTTTAACGCAGTTGCACCTCCTTGCTCATTTTGTTTTGCAGCGGCAACGAATAATCTCCAAACAAGCAGCAGCCGCCGCAGGATATGGGCTCCCAATAACCATTTTGTTTGGACCAGCCCCAAACTCCTCCATGGTAAACTGCACGGAGAATATGTTTACGTAGGGCATCTTCTGTTGGAGGCAGATTCTCTAACTGGAGATTTCTTATTGTATAAAGTACTCTTCGGCACTCATTTACACTCGTACTTCGTACTTGTACCTGATCTGAAATCAGTAACAAAATGCATAGTGGTCAAATACTGTCTAGGGATCAATTTACACCTCGTAATTCAAATCTGTCCAGACTTAAAAATGTAAGACTCTTACTTGTAATACAAGACCATAACAAATTTTTCCAATATTGGCAACGCCTGCTCAATATTGCCTTGTTTGTCGTAATTAAAACCCTCCGTTACAGCAGGATATATATGCCCTCCAAGCTTGAAATACGCTTGTTTTCACCTTTCCACACAAAAAAGAAACAGTGTCGCAACCTGAAAAGGCGTGGAAGAATGCCAAGACTACTGTCCTTTCTGGTCCTGTGAAATAAATGGCACGAGAGGAACTGGTCATTCTTTCCTGTGCCAATATGCATTCAACTGCGAGAACAACAACATCAGTATCCACTGTGCGTAGCATAATTTTTGTGTGACCTGGGGCTACAGCATCAGCCACATAATGGACCATCATGCGCATGTCTGCTTTCTGTACGAGGGCAACTGGTCACGTGCTGCAAACTTCCTTTAAATATATGATTTTATGTGTCTTGCCATTCTTCCACACCTTTTCAGGTTGCGACACTGTTTCTTTTTTGTGTGGAAAGGGGACAAAAAGCGTATTTCAAGCTTGGAGCGCATATCCTGCTGTAACGAAAGGATTTAAATTTGGCAAACAAGGCAATATTGAGCAGGCGTTGCCAATATTGGACAAATTTGTTATTGTCTTGTATGACAAGTAAGTCTTACAATATTAAGTCTGAACATATTTGAATTACGAGTTGACCTAGACTCATTTTAACATTATGCATTTTGTTACTGATTTCAGATCAGGTGTAAGTACGAGTGTAAATGAGTGCCGAAGAAATCTCCAGTTAGAGAATCTGCCTCCAACGGAAGATGCGCTACGTAAACATTATTCTCCGTGCAGTTTACCAAGGAGGCTATGTTTGGGGACATATTATAGCCGCTCAGCAACAGGTTATTGGGAGCCCATATGGACAAGCCTACCTGCGGCGGCTGCTGCTTGTTTAGAGCTTATTCGTTGCCGCTGCAAAACAAAATGCGCAGGGAGGTGCAACTGCGTTAAAAAAAACTAAAATGCACTGACATATTTATGTGCATGTAGTGGCAATTGCAGACAACATATATATTATTTCAACCCGCATTTTTTGTCAAACATCTAACTATGTTAATTTTATGACATCCATACTAATTTATTTTTATTTTTATTTAATAATTTTAATCAGGCAACAAGGCCCATATTACGGCTACCTTACAGACTATATTATTACAATAACTTAAATAAATAAAACTACTACTTAAATAACTAACTTAGCCCAACAGCACTCCTGTTGTCCATGTGCATGGCATTCCATTTGTTTACTATTGGACAATCTAACCTGTCCAAAACAGTATTCAGAAGGCTGCTGGGGCTGTCCCTAACACGGCCAATCCTAATCCATACTAATATTTTAAATGCGAAAGTGTGTCTTTTTGTCTGTCTGTTACCTCTTCACGCTTAAACCGCTGAACCGATTTACTTGAAATTCAGTGTAGAGATAGTTTGAGTCTCGGGGAAGGACATAGGATAGTTTATATCTCAGAACTCACCCCTTAAGGGGGTGAAAAGGGGGATGGAAGTTTATATGGGGAATCAAAAAAAAGGAGATTGGATAAAAGTCGCGGGCAAGAGCTAGTATTATATATGCGAAAGTGTGTCTGTCTGTCTATCTGTTACCTCTTCAGGCTTAAACTTTAGTTGAAATTTGATATAGAGATAGTTTGAGTCCCGGGGCCGGACACAAGGTAGTTTTTATATCAGAAATTATTTTTTAAGGGGGTGAAAAGGGAGGTGAAAGTTTGTATGGGAAATCGATAAAAAGCATATTGGATAAAAAATAAGCTACCCAAATTACTAACTCCACGCAGACGAAGTCGCGGGCAAAAGCTAGTTAATAGTAAAGTTTTCCCAACGTCTTTATTTATATATTTGTATACATATATATCACGTCCAGAAGTAATTTATTAATGTAATATACGAACAGAAGAATAACAACTTATCAGAAATCATCTAAACATACTTAAAAATCCTAAAAGCTGCATACCGCTCTTACAACGCGGGTACGCCGCGCGACACAAAACATTTTTTTAACAGAGTTATAAAAGAAAAATGTTTGACAAGTTTACTATTTTATATAGTAGGATAACTGGGCTATTCACGGGTATTTTTTTTCTAGAGCAAATTCTCATATTTTAATTCTATAGAGGATTTTCGAAAAAAAAAGTGTAATGATTTTTTTTTAATTTTGTATTTCTCGAATTTTTTTGTATGGGTGAGTGAAAATTTAGTCACAGAAATGAATTCTTCATCCTCGAATTATACGAAAAAGACACCAAACTTGATATATTTGCTAGATGTATGCAGATGTATGCTTAGAGTGAGGCGCGCCGGAGGCACTTTTCCCTCCCCTCCCCTGCCCACCTGCTGGGGGGGACCTCGTGGCAACCGGGCTAAATCAGCTCAGATCACCCCCAGAAACAACTGTTTCAAACGGTTTGCTTTGTCTCAAAAATGCAAGGTGGTGGACCTAAGATCTCCTGCTATAAGTTTCAGAGCAATCTAGCTAGTCGTTTTAAAATGAGAGCGTAACTACGTTTGTATGGAGAATCGAGCTTGTTATATACAAATAACTATATAACAATAATAATCGAATAAAACAAGCATTTAAAGTTTACAATTAAAAAAATAATAATATATGTATTCAAATTACTTATATATTTTTGTTATTTAAATTAAGCTGTCTATTTACTACCCAAATCTACACTATCGAGTTGACAGCGCGACGAGATTGCGGACTACATATAAATGTTACTTGATGTGCATATTTCAACTTTCTAGCTTTTGTAGTTTCGGCTTTGTGTTGATCAATCATCAGTCAGTCAGGACATACGCATTTATATATATTATAGATAATAGAGTCAAATTCAGAAAAAACGGTACCCAAATGTGAGTAGGTAGGTATTTAATGCTTGATTGAATTATTTTACTGCTACAACGACTGACGTCAGATATTACCCGTGTAACCCCTTTTTGTATGACAGCTATTCCATGACAGTTAACGAATACCTACGCAAATAGGTAACCGTGTAAGCTAATTTGCTCCCGGAACGAGGTCGAGATAGCAACTCTAACCATACCTGCAAAACTGCTAGAAAAAACTTTAAAGAATCCACTAAGCAAGGAGTACTTAAATTCAAAAAACATATATCTATGTGAAGTTATTTTGTTACCATTCGCCCGTGCGTCTCGCTCGTGTCAATATAAAATGTACGAAATGCACGAGCAAATGAGATCATTTAGATATAATTTCGATGTCAATCAAAATGTACCTACGTTCGATTTTTTCTCCGGGACTGTAAACCAATGGGGAGACTGCACAGTTACATCGTGGATGATGACGTCAGGTGTTACCCGTGTAACCTACTACCGCGGTCGCGGTCGCCTGTTCACTCTTTAAATAACGACTTGTCAAGCGTGACTGGCTCGGAATGATTCGCAAAAAATATCTAGGCAACATTGCGTTCAATAGAAGTGCTTAAGCACAATTAAATATTATATTTTTAAGTAGCTTCGACAGTTCCTAAGTGCTTTTCAGTATATATTATATGGACGAGCACAATACACAGTTACTTATTCATTGTTGACAAAGACGTAATTGTGTTGAATGTGACGTAGGTACAGCGCGCAGTGTAGACTGTAGGCATACCTAGAGTAAATATTTGTTGAAGCGAATTTGTCTAAAAACGGTGTGTGGGGCCTCGGGCCTACTATCACTACCTATCACTTTTATCGCTAAATATTCTGCTTAGCAGCAAAGTGAGACAGGGATAATAAGTGAGCATTTAGATTTAATAATAATAATATTAAATAAAAAAACATTTTTTGCATTCTAAATTGGTAGCGCTATGAAACTTTAACACCAAGCCAAGGGTGTAGACTAGATAATCTAAAGCAATGCGAGATGACTTTTCTGAGACAGCTGAAGACTTTATTAGTCTCTGTCTGTCCCAATGACCAGGTCAGGATGTTAGTTCTCTATCATAGAGAGACAGCGACGTCCGTATCGGTGATCGTATATTGCCTGAATAAGCCACTTGCTCGCATGTAATCAATAAAAAAAAATACGCTTTAAATTCTTTAACGTACCTATATTATGTTTTTCTTTGTCTTTATAAATACCTAATTCAAATTGTTATTTATGTAGTATGTACCTAAATCTAATGATCCTTCAGTTAAATTAAAACTGATTTTTTTAAAGAATAATTTGCTTTCTTTTTCTTGATAAGACTAACGTCGCGATTCGGGAAATTAATTAGAGATTCACTACCACGGGTAAAGGTACCTTATGGCGGTTGGCGCTTACGCTATTATTAACGCCGCTCCAATTAATATTGGATGGCGCTTACGTCGCATAGCGTCCATAAGGTACCTTTTACCGTGGACCGTCACATATCTTTACTATTTCATATCTAGTGAATTTCTAATTCATTTCCCGAATCGCGCCGTAACTTTGCCTGCCTCTATCAACAGTGTATTTATAATGAAACTATTCGAATTTGGAACGTCGCGATCTCTCCCACGCCACAGAATAACCTAAATGTGCTAATCAGAGCGGATAAATTAGGCTACCGCCTTCATGATCAGTTCTTAGAAATCCAGTAAACGACTTGTTCTTTATTTCAGTAATCCTAATCGCGGGCACGGTAGTGCTCCCGCCAAGACGAGCAAAGCTAAGCGCAACATACCCTTTCTCGAAGCGTTTCGTCGTTTTTTTCGATCCCTCATAACTTGGGTTTGGATTATTGGGTATTAATTCTCGGGATATGATGTCAATAGCGGACTTACAAAGCGTAAAAATTTAAACTAATAATGAATAATTATTTATTAGTAAATGGTACATTTACACGTCAATACTCAATAGCAGGTACGTATTATGATACCTATTATATTATACATAGATGTAAACATTTTAATCTTACATAAGTACTACAATTTAACTTGCATAACATGTTATCATAGAGTAACTTATACTAGAGCGGTACTGTCATAGTAAATTTTGTAACCCCAGTAAATTCACTGCCATCTGTCGATGTCGACACACTTTAAAACTAAAAATGAAGATTTATAAAAATACGATAGAATGTATTTAAATATAGATAAATGATTTTTTTTATTTGCATTAATTATGTTTATGATTTTGACCCATGTTCTTTCACTGATATGCGTTAAAATGGTTAAATAACAAACGAAACCGTCAACGCCATCTATACGACTGTAGGCCAAAACTAGTAGCGCCCTCTGAACGAGAATCAAATTTTCTTGATTTTCGAGGCACGTTTTTTCCTTAGACTGTATCCATCTATTACGGAGTTATATCTATCTTTGATGTTATTAAATAACGTCAGTTTTCATATAGAGTTTTTTATTTCCTAATTATGATTGGGTGGGCCAATGATTTGTAGTTGGAGAAAAATCCTCAATTTTATAACAAGCTAATTGTATTAATATAGGTAGTCTTCAGTTTCCTAACGAACATGTTATCGGTTGGTGTTTGTTTTATATCATCATTTAATGTGTTATATAGTTTTATCCCGAGCGCATCCAGGGTTTTTTTGACTTGGCGAGCCGGCGCGGGGGCACCCGCAGTTGGTCGCGGCGCCTGCTGCGGGTCATACTGCCCGTCGTCTGCCCGTTGGTAGTTGGTAGGCAGCCAGACAAGTTTCCGTCTTGTGTATTTACATGTTTCAAGTATATACCTGTACACTAGGCAAAGTTAATATTTCAAATTTAATGAACAATTCCTTCGCCGGGTGGTCGAGAGGTTTCTGTGCACGTTTTTGTAACAAACATTTTATCGTGATCTGCAGCAATAGGTACCCCATAGGTCCACTCCATAGATGAGTATGGAGTGGAAATATCCAAAGTATGCTTTTTTTAGGTTTTCCTCGGAGAGGCTGTGTGTCAGTCTGAATAACGCATAACACGCCGAGGAGAGCCTATTACAGTTATTTTCTATATGGGCTGCCCATGATAGTCCTGAATCAATAATAAATCATAAGTACTTGACCTCGTTAACCTGCGGCACAGGAATGTCATTCATAAATATATCGAGTTTATCTTTTGTATTCTTTCTAAGTGTGTACTACATTTGTGTTCTCAATATTAAGTAGCATGCCATTCACAGAAAACCAGTTAGAAATATTTTGTAAGTTTCGGGCTAGTTTAGTTTTTAAGGCAGCGAAATTATCAGCTAATGATAAGCCCTTTCCAGAGTATGTGCGTGAATCGCGGCCACAGACCACCCCCGCGGCAGGCGGACAGGCGGTTTTCTGTGATCGCGGCGCGACTTCCCGGAGCGAACACATCGCGTAGTTGACTATGACTCCACACTCGCCCAACTTCACGGCGATTTCGCAGTTTGGACTGCGGCAAGATGGCGGAAAAGCATCAGCTGATCGAGTATAACTGTTATCTATGGCATCATACGTGATTTAGTTTAGGTTTTTCCATTTTGTTTTGTTGTAAACCGCAAAGTCCGGTTTCTTTTCCGTGGCTCGTCTCCCTGCCTCCCTCTACCCTCGAGCCCATCATTTACACTCGCGTCTCGTGGCGCGGCTCATGGCTCGGCTCGTGGCTCGCACGCGAATGTAAACCGGGCTTAAAGTATAGCTGCTTAATGTAATATAATCATAATAAAATTAATATTTATCTTGCTACTGAGGAGCCAAAATAGTGTGTAATGTGGAGTCTGGCAAGTTCGCGCTTTGCGTCTCCTTTGACGCGGGCCGAAAAACCGACAAAAAACGGAGAAGGCACGAAGGCGTGAACAATCTGCGAAATCGACGCCACACTCGCGTTCGCGGCTTCGCGCAGTGATTCGCGCACGAGTGTTGAGGGCCCTTTATAATGCACGTATCGTTTGCGAACATGACATAGGTATTCCGAGTCATCAGAGGCGGAGGTGATATCATTCACTTAAATAAAAACCGGCCAAGTGCGAGTCGGACTCGCGTTCCAAGGGTTCCGTATATTACACTATTTAAGAGCGCTATTACATTTCGGCGTTGAGCGAGTTTAGGTATTTTACGCGCTGCGGCGGGCTGTGCGAGCTCAGTATGCCGATCCCTTCTACCACGTTTTCCCGCTCGCTCGCACTACAATGATGGATTAAATAATCTTGATCCTTCGTGAAGCATACTGAAAACAATTATAACGACACTAACTGTACTTAAATTTTAAAATCCTAATTATTGTTATTTGGTACGAAAATACTAAATCCAGTGCAAATGTACTTACTTTTGTATTATAAAATAATTATTTTATAGTAGAAAGAAATTATACTCGCTTGTTTACATGTTTCGTCATTACATTTGGTACAGGTACAGGGTAACCGTACCGCTTGGGTAGCGAAACTATTTTAGCTATATGTAGCAGTGTTGGCCGTAATTGTTAATTTTAATTAACCATTGATCAATTGCATTAACCATTAGTTCCGCCATTAACCAATTGCATTACGCACCAATTGCATTAAAGTTAATTCGAATTAAATTTTTGAGACGTTAATGGCCATTGAAGTTAAAGTTTTGTTTAGTGTTGTTTGACATATCAGTCAATTTTGACAGATTGACAGTTTTTGTCTTTTTTTGTGAAAATGAACATGGTTTGTTTGCTAAATTATATCCCAAAAAGATAATTTTCACTGAAAATGACAAAAACTGTCAATCTGTCAAACTTGACTGATATGTCAAACAACACTAAACTGTCACTTAGTACCAAACTTTAACAAAACGTAAATTTTCACAAAAAATTACAAAAACTGCCAAACTGTCAATTTTGACAGTTTTGACAGATGTGTCAAACTACATTTTACATCCCATGACTAATGATGAAGGTCCTATCAAAATCGGACAAGCCGTTTCGTTTTGGGATCCAAAACTGTCAAAATGTCACAAACTGTCAATTTTGACAGATAGTATAAATCTACACTTAACAATGTCACTGGGTGCTAAATTCTATCCCAAAAAGATAATTTTCACTGAAAATGACAAAAACTGGCAATCTGTCAAATTTGACTGATATGTCAAACAACACTAAACTATGTCACTTAGTACCAAACTTTAACAAAACATGTTAATTTTCACTAAAAATGACAAAAACTGACAAACTGTCAATTTTGACAGATGTGTCAAACTACATTTTCCATCCCATGACTAATGTTGAAGGTCCTATCAAAATCGGACAAACCGTTTCGATTTGGGATCCAAAAATGTCAAAATGTCGCAAAATGACAATTTTGACAGATTGTATAAATTTACACTTAACAATGTCACTTGGTGCTAAATTATATCCCAAAAAGATAATTTTCACTGAAAATGACAAAAACTGTCAATCTGTCAAATTTGACTGATATGTCAAACAACACTAAACTATGTCACTTAGTACAAAACTTTAACAAAACATGTTAATTTTCACTAAAAATGACAAAAACTGTCAAACTGTCAATTTTGACAGTTTTGACAAATGTGTCAAACTACATTTTCCATCCCATGACTAATGTTGAAGGTCCTATCAAAATTGGACAAGCCGTTTCGATCTGGGATCCAAAAGTGTCAAAAATGTCAATTTTGACAGATAGTATAAATTTACATTTAACAATGTTACTTGGTGCTAAATTCTATCCCAAAAAGATAATTTTCCCTGAAAATGACAAAAACTGTCAATCTGTCAAATTTGACTGATATGTCAACCAAACCTTAGTTCCACTAGGTACTGCCAGGGTTCAGCATCAGCTCTATAGGTATTATGGGTACTGCTCTCCTAAGTGCTCATCAAGACGAGTCGGATGACTAAAACAGCGTGTGCCTATGTTGCACCAAACCTTAGATCCACTAGGTACTGCCAGGGTTCAGCATCAGCTCTATCATGGGTACTGCTCTCCTAAGTGCTCATCAAGACGAGTCGGATGACTAAAACAGCGTGTGCCTAAGTTGCACCAATCCTAAGTTCCACTAGGTACTGCCACGGTTCAGCATCAGCTCTATCATGAGTACTGCTCTCCCAAGTTGCTCATCAAGACGAGTCGAATGATCAAAACAGTGTGCGCCTATGTTGCACCAAACCTAAGTTCCAGTAGGTACTGCCAGGGTTCATAAGGAGGATGAGTAATACCAAAGATAGATATAACTCCGTAATAGATGGATACAGTCTAAGGAAAAAACGTGCCTCGAAAATCACGAAAATTTGATTCTCGATCAGATGGCGCCACTAGTTTTGGCCTACACTCGTATAGAGGGCGTTGACTGTTTCGCTTGTTATTTATAATTTAAACGCATACCAGTGAAAGAACATGGGTCAAAATCATATAAAAATAATTAATGCAAATAAAAAAATCATTTATCCATATTTAAATACATTTTATCGTATTTTTATAAATATTTATTTTTAGTTTTAAAGTGTGTCGACAGATGGCAGTGAATTTACTGGGGTTACAAAATTTACTATGACAGTACCGCTCTATTATAAGTTACTCTATGGTAATACATACTCAAAACTTATACAAGTTCAGTCTTAGTTATAACGCCATCGACAATAAGGTCCCTTTTTATAGGAAATACCACATTTTATTCTGTTTTTAGTATTTGTTGTTATAGCGGCAACAGAAATACATTTGTGAAACTTTCAACTGTCTAGCTATCACGGTTCATGAGATACAGCCTGGTGACAGACGGACAGACATACAGACAGACAGCGGAGTCCTAGTAATAGGGTCCCGTTTTTACCCTTTGGGTACGGAACCCTAAAAACAGAATAAAATACATATTTAAGTGGTGCTCCCATACAACAAACGTGATTTATTTACCGTTTTGTGCGTAGTACGGAACCCTTTGTGCGCGAGTCCGACTCGCACTTGGCTGTTTTTTTTTTTAATTTACTACCTATAAAATGTCAGGTAATTTCAAATATTTTTATTGTTGTTCGGAAGTTTGTTATGTTACTATACTATATTATAATACTATAACAACAAATACAGTACTCGGATCAAAGTTTCTCAGTCGCAGTTACACGCACACAGTATAGCGTTTTACACGGCGCCTGCCGCACACAACGATAAAAAACCTCGTTGTCGCCGTCGAAAACGTGCGGAGCCGACCGACACAGGTCCGACCTCTTCAAGCTTCGCCGCGGTACTGAGATCGCCAGCGCGCGTCATCGGCAATATAGAGTAGTTTTCAAAAAATTGCCAAAAAATTAAAGTAGAAATTGATAAACACAAATGTATACCAACAGTATAAGCAAACGTTGTAGATTGCTCGTGTATAAAAATGACTTCGATACTAAGTAGATTTTCGTAGGAATTTACACTTGTTTCGAAGAGAAAATTCAATTCGTTTAACATTGATTTTCTCTTTTTTAAAAGCATGTAGGAAGAATATCGTTCGATATTCCTAAAGTACAGGATATTAGTAATACAAAATATCCAACTTTAGCAGAGTAAACTTCTCAAAATTTACAAATAAGAGCTCACAATTCAGTGCTTCACGCGGTTTTTCGTAAACGACCATCAGAAAAAAAATCATTACTAATTTAATTAGTCCTTTTTCTAAAATGTACAACGATATTCCTAAAGATAAGAAGACGCTCTTACTGGAACAAGTACTCTTTATTTCTAATAATGAGCGTAAAATCTTAAATCTTGTCGGGAATATCATCAATTTTACATTATTTCGACTTTTCTTGTAAGAACGCTCTTAAACAATGTATTTTTTATGTGAAACGTAATGTGAAATGTCTTTTAAACCCGTAGGGGGTCGGATCAAAAACTAAGTAAGTAAGTCCGACTCACGCTTGACTGCAATTTCTAATAGGTTTTCCTGTAATCTATAGGTAAAGATCTATTTTGTTTATTTTTTTTCAAAATTTTATACCCAGTAGTTTCGGAGATAAAGAGGGGGGGGGGATGGTCATTTTTTGTCTATTTTCTTGAATAACTTCTAAATTGTTTATCCTAAAATTGTAAAAAAAATATATTTGAGATTCTCACAATGAGCTCTTTCATTTGATATATATAACATGATATAGTTTGAAAACCTTTATTTTTAAATTTTCTCATTTACCCCCCATAAGTGGCCCCCATGTTTAAAATTCATTTGTTTGCGTTACATGTCCGTCTTTGGATCACAAACTTACATATGTCTACCAAATTTCAACTTAATTGGTCCAGTAGTTTCGGAGAAAATAGGCTGTGACAGACGGACAGACAGACAGACAGACGCACGAGTGATCCTATAAGGGTTCCGTTTTTTCCTTTTGAGGTACGGAACCCTAAAAACAGTATTTCCTATCGATGAGCCTTGTGGGACTGCGCTCGAGCCTATAGTTATCCTCTATACACGAATAGATTCTTTAGATTTACACGAATTAACAAAAGTACTTTGTTTACGATCTGCCAAAAGGATTTAATTTTATTGTGTTTAAAAAACCACCATTTACACCGTACTGACATCTTGCGATCAGCATATCTCTTATACTTTAGATTATATTCATATCTGAAAAACCCCGATTTCGTTACTGACTCACTCACTGATGATCATCAAAACCTTTAGTAGACCTGTACCAATAACTTCTGAGGTTATAAGAATATTAATGTTGCTTATTTTTTATATATAGTTTCCAGACCATATACTAAACCTAAAAATAATATTTTGTGTCATCCTAGGTATTTGCTTAGGTAGAAATTTTGGTATTTCTTTTTTCAATCAGCATTCTGTAAAAAAAATATTCGAGACGAAATTCTTTGTTTCCCTGTAAAGGCAAAGTGGCTTCCGACGTACACACGCATTTTGTGTCATTTTCATCCACGGGTATAATGGCATTTAATAAATACCTACTATTGATCCTAAAACGCCTAAAAAAATATTAGAGTCGGTAAGTGAAGTGTTGTACTTTACAGAACATTGTTATATGTTATTCAAACAAATCTGTGTCAAATTCATCCACCGCTTTTATTTAAAAAAAAATTTTTTCTAATTAACACCCTGTATCTGCCACAAAAAAAAAATCATATTATTAAGTTTACGTCTACAATATTATAATACCACATTGAGACATCATTCATAATTTGGGTCATTTTGATCCACGGTTTTTTTACTATCTGGCAAAATAAAACTCAATTGAGCAAGAAGGGCGTGCGCGGGGAAGGGTACCTACGCGGGTGGGGTGCTTATTATACTTGCCGCAATATCAGCTGGCGACTGAGATCTTAATACTATCTCTTTTACCCTTGTTAAGACCAACCAAGAGATGGCATTATGAGCTGTCTCGCCACTTAGTTTTGCGATACAGTGGATTTATTTCATTCGGAGGCATAATTACATTGTCTTATCAATCTTACCGTAGTAGGTATATAAATATAATTAAAAATAAACTGTAGGCTGCACTCCTCATACTGACCAACATTTGTGACGTTCCTAATCAAAAGGTACCACTTTCTCTGACAGGTTATTTGTATAAAGATATAATCAAATTTCGTCTTTATGGTAAACGACAAAGTGGTACCTACCTTTTGATTGAGAATGTCACATCAGCGACTTAAAAATTACTTTTGTTTCGATTTTTAGTAGAATTTTTAAGTTTATTTAAAAGACGCAATTTATTGTGATTTTTGTTATGTTTAAGCGTGGCAAGCAACATTAATTACATTGATGATGATGTTCATTAAATACAATATTTTTTCATACTATACTGAACTGTCACCCTATACATGAGAATGAACAGCGCCCTCTTGACAATGATCATATATTACTGGTCAGGCTTTAATATGTGTCATAATTTAGTAAAGTCCCGTTTGTGGATTCTAAGTTTCCGAGTTACAGCAGTTTAGTGAAAGCGTTTTTTTTTTTAAATATAAATTAAGGGTTGAATAAAGAGGAAAGAAAATTTGATTATTTTTGCGCTACGACGCACGGTTTAGGAGATACAGCCCTATAAAGTTTTTTTTATTGTTTTTTTCTTTTTTTCTTTTTTACATTGTGTTTTTTGTATATTACTTTGGGGTTTCATAAAGGGGAACGAAAATTTAATTATTTTTGCGCTACGACGCATGGTTTAGGAGATCAAGCCCTATAAAAAAAACTCTTTTTTTTTGCGTTTTTTTTTGTATAAATTAATGGTTACATAAAGGGGACCGAAAAGTTGATTATTTTTGCGCTACGACGCACGGTTTAGGAGATACAGCCCTATATAGATTTTTTCTTTTTCTTTTTTACGTTTTTAAATCTTAATTAAGGGCTTCTTAAGGGGAACGAAAATTTGATTATTTTTCGCTACCATGCACGGTTTAGGAGATACATCCCTAAAGTTTTTTTTGTTGTTTTTTTTTCTTTTTTTTGTCATTGCGTTTTTTGTTATTACTTTGGGGTTTCATAAAAGGGAACGAAAATTTTATTATTTTTGCGCTACGACGCACGGTTTAGGAGATACAGCCCTAAAATGATTTTTTTCTCTTTTTCTTTTTTGCGTTTTTAAATCTTAATTAGGGGCTTCTTAAAGGGGAACGGATATTGATTATTTTTGCGCTACGATGCACGGTTTAGGAGATACAGCCCTATAAAGTTTTTTTTGTTATTATTTTTTTCTTTCTTTTTCTTGTGTTTTTGTATATTATTTTGGGGCTTCATAAAGGGGAACGAAAATTTTATTATTTTTGCGCTACGACGCATGGTTTAGGAGATACAGCCCTATAAAGATTTTTTTTTTTAATTTTGCGTTTTTTTAAATATAAATTATGGGTTGCATAAAGGGGAACGAAAATTTTATTGTTTTTGCGGTACCACGCACGGTTTAGGAGATACAGCTCTATAAAGTTTTTTTTCCTGGTTTTTTTTTGTTTTTTTTTTTAAGTATTAATTACGGGTTTCTTAAAGGGGTTTTTTTAATTATTTTTGCGCTACGACGCATGGTTTAAGAGATACAGCCCTATAATGATTTTTTTTTAAATTTTGCGTTTTTTTTTAAATATAAATTATGGGTTGCATAAAGGGGAACGAAAATTTAATTTTTTTGCGCTACGACGCATGGTTTAGGAGATACAGCCCTATAAAGATTTTTTTATTGTTTTTTTTCTTTTTTGCATTGTGTTTTTTGTATATTACTTTGGGGTTTCATAAAGGGGAACGAAAATTTTATTATTTTTGCGCTACGACACATGGTTTAGGAGATACAGCCCTATAAAGATTTTTTTTTAAATTTTGCGTTTTTTTAAATATAAATTATGGGTTGCATAAAGGGGAACGAAAATTTTATTGTTTTTGCGGTACCACGCACGGTTTAGGAGATACAGCTCTATAAAGTTTTTTTTCCTGGTTTTTTTGTTTTTTTTTTTAAAGTATTAATTACGGGTTTCTTAAAGGGGTTTTTTTAATTATTTTTGCGCTACGACGCATGGTTTAGGAGATACAGCCCTATAATGTTTTTTTTTTAATTTTGCGTTTTTTTTTTAAATATTAATTATGGGTTGCATAAAGGGGAACGAAAATTTTATTATTTTTGCGCCACCACGCACGGTTTAGGAGATATTATATCTATATATATATAGCTATAATAGCTCTATAAAGTTTTTTTTCCTGGTTTTTTTTTAAATTTTAATTAAGGGTTTCTTAAAGGGGAACGAAAATTTGATTATTTTTGTGCTACGATGCACGGTTTAGGAGATGCAGCCCTATAAAGATTTTTTTTTTGTTTTTTTTTTCATTGTGTTTTTTGTATATTAGTTTGGGGTTCCACAAAGGGGAACGAAAATTTGATTATTTTTGCGCTACGACGGTTTAGGAGATACAGCCCTATAAAGTTTTTTTTGTTTTTTTTTTTTTCATTGTGTTTTTTGTATATTACTTTGGGGTTCCGTAAGGGGGAACGAAAATTTTAATATTTTTGCGCTACGACGCACGGTTTAGGAGATACAGCCCTAAAATGTTATTTTTTCCTCTTTTTCTTTTTTGCGTTTTTCAATCTTAATTAGGGGTTTCTTAAAGGGATTTTTTTAATTATTTTTGCGCTACGATGCACGATGTAGGAGATACAGCCCTATAAAGTTTTTCTGTTATTTTTTTTCTTTTTTTTTTCATTGTGTTTTTAGTATATTACTTTGGGGCTTCATAAAGGGGAACGAATTTTTTATTATTTTTGCGTCACCACGCACGGTTTAGGAGATATTATATCTATATATATAGCTATAATAGCTCTATAAAGTTTTTTTCCTGGTTTTTTTAAAAGTTTTAATTAAGGGTTTCTTAAGGGGAACGAAAATTTGATTATTTTTGTGCTACGATGCACGGTTTAGGAGATGCAGCCCTATAAAGATTTTTTCCTCTTTTTTTCTTTTTTGCGTTTTTAAATCTTAATTAGGGTCTTCTTAAAGGGGAGCGAAAATTTGATTATTTTTGCGCTACGATGCACGATATAGGAGATACAGCTAATACAGCCCTATAAAGATTTTGTTTCTTTTTTTTTCATTGTATTTTTCATGTATTACATTTGGGTTACATAAAGGGGAACGAAAATTTTATTATTTTTGCGCTACGACGCATGGTTTAGGAGATACAGTCCTATATATTTTTTTACAATGCATGTGCTCGAAAAGTGCGTTTCCTACGGAGCCATATCGTGCGGAAAGTACTGCTTTTCCGCACTAGTGCTTTTTGTTTTCAATTTTTTTTTACAGTACATATGGTGCTACTTTCTCGCACTAGTGCGGAAAAGAGCACTTACCGTGCATATGTCGAAAGTTTAAAGGGCCATATGTACTGTAAAACGTACGATACACGTGCGAATAGGTAATTCGCAACTCGTGTCGATTTAAAACACTCCTTTTAATAATTAAACTTATTTGCCATGACATGTTTTTTTATTTACTCGCACAATGCATAGTAAAACATTGTATGATACACGTGCGTAAAGATGATTTCCGCACTTGTTGCATAAATAGCAATTTTTTTTATCAAAGAATGAAAGAAAGTCACGGTATTAATAACCAAATTTTACTTTAGTGGTACCTTTTCCCTATCACTGTCACAAATGTATGTGGCGTTCACGTAAACGCGATATTTTTAAGATTTCCCTGCGCAATGTTGCCAGCTCGCTCGCAAATCAAACATGTACTTACAGTTCTTTTGCATAATGGTGACATTGTACAATATCTATGAGTTTTAAATAGGTAAAAGATAATTCGACGCATTCTTTGCTTGCTTGTTGTTGTGTTGTTTGCGTAACTTCTTTGAATAAGTTGCGTTAATTTGGCGCACAGGCGAAGTAAACATGCGTTGCGTACGGCAAGGTCACGCCGCGGCCCCACCCTGCACGGCCTCCGTTGCCCATTCAGACCGCCCGCTAGCTTCGTTTGAACGCAAATAATATTTTTGTAATATTTGTTTATGCAGTGGATGCAAGTGACACAAATTCATACATCTTATTTATCCCGCATTTCAAATTAATAAGATGTAAACTCTAATATCTTTAATATTCTTTTGTAACGGTGACAGCCTGTTACAACAAAATCATCAAATATCTTATGAAGCTATGCCTTAATAAGACACAAAATCATTTAATGTACCTATTTAAATTTGTTGCTTAACAAACATAAAGAAGAGGACTAATCGCCAAACGTAAACTATGCGTCATTAAAGAGTTCCATTCTGATCATCATCAGCAGTTCCACTTCATCAAATGTCACTTTTTAAAATGGAAGTGCTGGATTTGTTTATAAAAATACAAAAATCACTATATGTATGCCTTTCACATTTGAGGAGTTCCCTCGATTCCTCATGGATCCCATCATCAGAACTCGAGCTTGACAAAAATGTTTCTTGAAAACCTTACTTGCTGAACAAACATAACGAAGAAGACAAATCGCCAAACGTGAACTATGCGTCATTGAAGAGTTCCGTTCTGATCATCATCAGCAGTTCCACTTCAACAAATGTCACTTTTTAAAATGGAAGTGCTGGATTTGTTTATAAAAATACAAAAATCACTATATGTATGCCTTTCACATTTGAGGAGTTCCCTCGATTCCTCATGGATCTCATCATCAGAACTCGAGCTTGACAAAAATGTTTCTTGGAAACCTAACTTGCTTAACAAACATAACGAAGAGGACAAATCACCAAACGTGAACTATGCGTCATTGAAGAGTTCCGTTTAGATCATCATCAGCAGTTCCACTTCATCAAATGTCACTTTTTTAAATGTAAGTGCTTGATTTGTTGATGAAAATACTAAAATCACTATATGTATGCCTTTAACATTTGAGGAGTTCCCTCGATTTCTCATGGATCCCATCATCAGAACTGCTTTTTGACAAAAACGGGATCAATCTGTATGTATATACTTACAATCAAAAAAAGAATTTTCAAAATCGGTCCAGAAATGACGGAGTTATGGAGTAACAAACATTAAAAAAAAACAACCGAATTAAGAACCTCCTCCTTCGAAATCTTGAAGTCGGTTAAAAATCAAGATTCTACATACAAAGTTAAAAAACGCATCAACGGACGCCGCTGCGAGATGCGGAGCGTGACGACCGCCTTAGTTCACGTTCAGAATTCGATGTCATTTATAATGTCTCTGCGTATAAAATTAATTTCTGACGATTCAATGCAATAAATGTATTGTGTTTTCTCACGTCGGTTTTACAAAGACATAGAGTTAAACCAAGAAAAGTCTGCAACGATTTTGATAGCACGCGCAATGCAAGTGTTATTTTATACGCCATAATTTCATAGAAGTATGACGTTTAAAATAACACACAACCACACTATCAAAATCATTGCAGACTTTTCTTGGTCTAACCTAATCCAGAATTAGCCATATAAGGACCCGGATTTGGCAGTCAATGTCATCACATCCGACCAATGGGGCATAACAATCTGACTTCACAACGCTGTTCGAGAATGCTGTTCACAAGGGTTATAACATTTTAAAACTTTCGCGTTTTGAACACATATTAAATTAAACGCGAGTGAACATCTTGCTCGCGCAATGATACACGCGCGGGCAGGATGTACTGGGAGTAATATCAAATCAAGATAAGATTTTTGTTCAAATGCCGCTCCAATCTAAGGGGTCTTTTAAAGTTTACCGAGCACAATAGCGAATAACCACTGTCTGGCCTCGAGATCCGTAACAACTATGCGTCATCGGAGATCACATTTAGACTGGTTCTGTCGAGCCAAGTGTCCCGTAAGGAGGAAACATAGCAGCCCTGATCTCCGAGTTTAATTTTAGCAATTTGGGGCGTTGAACTTTGTTCCACTCTCAGTTTTTGCACTACAAGTGGCCGCAATTGATAATTTAAACGACGTCAGTTAACAATTAACATGGACATTTTCCAAATTTATACACGTAGGGAACTCTCTGCCTCTCTTTGCGCTAATTTACGTGACTACCTACAAGGGCCAGTTAGACTAGGGATCAGATAAATAATAATTTGTCGTAAGTAACTCACATACGGAAAAGCGTTCGTATTCTTGACTGTCGCCTTAGGTAATATTCGACTACTTATAAAGTTTTCATGAATGTAACTTCAAAAATTGATATCCATTTTGGCGTCCAAGATGGCGGCGCTATGTCTATGTCTGTGTCATATTTACTTATATAGGTCGTGACTGTTGTTGTCAGTAACTATCGAGGTTTCCAAAAGTTACTAAAAATGACATTTTCACATCACCTATTCGAAAAGGGAACTTTTCTTCCCTGCTAGGAGGGATCAAAGTGGCACTTTTCTGTTCAAGGACATTTTGTTGCCAGTATGAAATATTGACACAAAGACATATGAAATTAGTATGCAGATAATCGATTACAATTTCTTTATAATCGATTACGTGCATACAATTTTTCTAACTTAAATAATATTTTGTTGTAATTGTAAACAAAAAATGTAATTATGTAATTAACGTATTTTTAATTAATTAATATCATATTTAAATTAAGTAAATTAATTAATTAGCGTAATATTTACAAAGAAACGTAAAAAAACTTTAGTTTAATAATTTAATTTTCATTTTGACATTTTAGGTCTCCTTAAACGCAGCCATACTTGTCTATGCAATTTAAAAAGTTTATATTTAAAAAAAATTGTACAAATATTTCACAAAGCATTATGCGGTTCTGTATTCTGTATAAATTTGTAAATACTTAGTTTAAATCAATAATAATAGGCCTTTTCATCTGTGTCAGATGTTTTAAGCAGCATCCTGGTAACGACACTAATAATAATAAATATAAGTGATATCAGTCTTCATAGTGTTCTTCCGAAGATTTGGTTCAAAGGGGTAAGAGCTAATTTGTTATCAGAAAAATCTACAAAAATAATGTACTTGATTTTCATTGTATCATTTTAGTTGTTTGCTGCTGTTTTTGAAAAGATATTAGGTACATAATTATGAGCTGTAGGTACTTTTAATTTGTCACTACAGTCACGTCTGAAAATATCGATACGGACAAAGTGCCAGAAGTATGTACCTATACTAAGGTCGTGTACACATATTTTTGGCACTTTGTCCGTATCGATCTTTGCTTAAAATAATAATGTTTTGAAACCTAATGTTAGTATGTAATTTCCTCATAGGTGATGTGAAAAACAGTATGTGTCACATGGTAGCAAAATTATTTTCACCTTGGGCGATAACACTTGAATCCCTCACTACGCTCAGGATTCTATGTTAGAATCCCTCGCTACGCTCAGGATTCTATTATAGAATCCTTCGCTTCGTTTAGGATTCAATTGTACGCCCTCGCCGTAAATATGTCATTTTGCTCCCTTGTGACACAATCTACTATTACAGATTACTGAAAAAAATGTAAGTAACTACAGTCAACAAGAAAAACGTCAGTTGTACGATACCCCTCGGTCCAGCTTTTATTATAGTTACCAAGTATCAGAATTATCTTACGTATTTAGTAATTTGCGCCAATATTAGTTCTAAGTGCTTACTGCTTATAAATAATTATTTTATGATGACATCAAAATTACTGCATTATAAATAACTGTCTTGTTAAAATGACCCGTCAAATCAACGTCCAGCGATTGCTTTTTGCGTCCTAGTATAATTTCCTCTAATCTACTGAGACAGTAAAACAGACCTTTCTCCGCGTCCGATGTTCGCGCTATATTTTAGTACTATAATATATAGTATCGTACTATATTTTAGTCACTTGTACTATATATTATACAAAAACAATATAGTATGAAAAATACTATATTTCATCACTCAAGAATGGGGTATACAAATGTCACCGATATCGCATGGTATGCAACTTGGATTTTTAATTCGTCTCAAATCGCTGCCTTTATTTCCCAGTAAATACTATATTTTTTCAATATTTTGACAAAAATACTATTATGTGTATAGAAAAAAGGTGGCAACCCTACTATATTTAGCAGGCCGGGGTATCGGGGCTATGCTTTTGAAACACCTTGGGCCTCTTGGGAGGGTCAGGGGTCTAATGCACTTGATACTTGTGATTCTATTAAGGATTAGCAGCTTTAACGAATTAATAAGGAAAGTTAATGTCCATTGGAAATTGCGTTGAAGAATAGTTATTTGTTATACAAGGGTGCAAAGTTGTATTTTACCCGCGAGTGTGGAATTGAAACACGAGCAAGCGAAAGGATTCTATACTTGAACCACGAGCGAAGCGAGTGGTTCTAAAAGAGAATCCTGAGCGTAGCGAGTGTTTTAACACACGAGAAGTAAAATACATTTGCACCCGTGTGTAACACAAAACTTTTCCCCTCACTATAGCGAGGAAAGTGCAACATCCACAGGCGTTAGATCATCTTCATCAACTGGAATCACTCATTTTTTTACGATATTATAACAAAAAACTCTCGAAATTCTGTACTTTTACGTAAGAAGTTTTAAAGCAAAATATTTGTTGTCAATGTTGACATTTCTGACGTATGAAATGTCAATGATGCGTTTTGAAATTGCATCGACTTAACTTGTGCGTTCAGAATTATATTTAACATAATTATTAAAAAACAAACGTTTATTATGGAATTTTAAGGTTTATGACTTAAGATCATTAAATAAAGCTAAATCTGGTATTTTTTATTAAATTTTCAAATCATTTATCTAATGATAATTAATATCGAACGAACCATTATTATGAGCGTTTTACGTTTTGTTATCTGTCAAGCTACTTAAACACGCTCTATCCAAGGTCAAATTACTTTCCCCACTAGTGGATAAAATGCGTTTTTCCCCGCTTGTTTTAAAGGATAAAAGACGGCTTTCCGAGCTAGTGAGGGGAAAAACATTATACCTAATATACCTATCGCTGTTGAGTTTAGGTACTGTAAGTTACATGTTTAAATAAATAATCGTAGAATTATCTGTTAATTTTAATTATTTACGAGACAATATCTAACCATCTAGATTTGATATCCTGTGCCTATCTGAAAGATTACAAAAAATGCTGCTTTCTGTGAAAATATTTATTAGGTAATTCATGAATCAGGAGTAACTTAATAGTTCGCAGTAAACTCGGCCAAATTTCACCTTCCCATACAAACTGAGTTTATCATTTAACTACGAGTTGAATTGTAATGAAACTTTGCATATACAATGACATACGGTACATAATTAAAGCCTGACCAGGAATATATGATCACGCGCCATGTTGCGGAATTTCACTGGAACTAATTTTTTCATACTATTCTGAACTGTCACCCTATACATGAGAATGAACAGCGCCCTCTTGACAATGATCATATATTGCTGGACTGGTCAGGCTTTAGTTTATATATATAGCTTCAGCTTATAAAACAAAACGAAATAGAGAAAAAGAAGTTTTGTATGAAAAACGATTTTTTTTAACTGTGGCAACTGAAGCTACATAAACTAATTACAGGCATAGATAGGGTTAACCAAGGGTTAACCCTCCAGTGAATGAATACCACCCACACATGATACAGGTACATACATACAGGTCGCGCAAATTATTAGTTAGCCAATTTGCCGATAGATGGCGCTGTACACAATTACGCTTATACTTCTGGTCAAGTCTTTCGTGATTCTATTTACATGAGAAAATTTTAAAGTGTGTACGGAACTCTCGGTGCGCGAGTTAATCGAACTCGCACTTGACCGGTTTTTTTGTTAAAAATGTTTTTTAGTGCTGATTAAATAAATCAAAATAATGTTCATTCACTGGTTTTTGCGGTGTTTATTCATTAGTTTTCATGTGCAGCAGATTAAGTTATTTAAAAGCCTTTTCGGGTGACAAAACAGTCTAGCGGTCTGGCCACGACATTGCGCGACTGGCTTCGGCTAAGGCGAAAACCATAGGTGGGAACGAAAGGTCCGCTCGCTGTGTCTCTCTCCAATCTATGGTTGTCACCTTAGCCGAAGCCAGTGGCGCAATGTCGTAGCCAGTGCGTAAACTTCACTTCAACGCGCTCGCTTTTATGTAGATCTTCATACACAGATGTCATTTGTAATTTTAATTTGGCTTTATGTGTAAAGTTCACATTTTACAAAACTAGTGACCTACGAGGAAAACTGCAAGTTTATTGATAGTTCGACGACCGACTGAATACCAAGAATAGGTACTAAGATACGCGATGAGTAAGCCTGACAACTGAGCTTTACTTCTCCAAACTTACATTTGCTAACCACAAACAAAATAACTCAACTTTCCTCGCAAAAGACAAAAATAGTCTCGATCTTATTCCTACTGCAAGGCATCCTTGTTGATGAATTCTTTATCATTTGAACTGTAGAAATAAGTTTGCGTGAGTGTCGTAGTAAATTATGTTTTACTTAGTGCATTCATTTTTGATGCAAAATTTATTAACGTTTGTGTTTTGCGCATGGTTACACTTTCGATATTGTTTGTTGCGGAAAATGCGGAGTTTCGTTTCCCACATGCGTGCTATACGGTGCACCAGGAGTCACCAGCAGGATAACGGTGAACTTCAAAAATCGAAATTGGTCTATTCCCGTCTTTAGCTTTTGTGATAGATAGACGAATTTAGATACTTATGTTTTGCGGCAGACCCCCCGTATAAAATATTAAGGTGGCATATATAGCCCCTAGACGATTAATTCACTATAGTGAGTCCCCGGCAAGCTCGGTTCTCCATACAAACGTAGTTACGCTCTCATTTTAAAACGAATAGCTTGATTGCTCTGAAACTTTGTACTTACAATAGGATAAGGTATATCTAGGTCTGTAATTAGTTTATGTAGGCTCAGATACAATAGTTAAATAATTTTTAAGAAAAAAAAAACCGACTTCAATGGGGGATGCCGCTGAAAGTTCACTTATTGTTGATGGTGCACTCTTAGATTCCAGACAATGAAATAAAAAAGGCAGCATCTTTTGCCTAATAATGTAGAAAAGGAGGTAAAACCACCCACTTTTCTAGTAGCATTTCGTTTCTGTAAGGGTCGCAGTTCTAACCTAACCTAACCTACTTTTCTGATAGCATTTCGTTTCTGTAAGGGTCACAGCTCTAACCTAACCTACTTTTCTGATAGCAGTTCTGTTCTGTGAGAATCGCAGATCAAAACCCAACCACCCACCTAACCCACTTTTCTAGTAGCATTTCCGGGTCCGGATCAGAGTCCGGGTCCAAGTTTGGGTCAGAGTTCGGTCCGGGTCCGGGTCCGAGTTGGGGTCCATGTTCAGACCCGGGTCCGGGTCCGAGTCCGGGTCCATTTTTAGGTCTGGGTCCATAAGGAAGAGAACAAATCGCCAAACGTGAACTATGTGTCATTGAAGAGTTCCATTCTGATCATTATCAGTCATCAAATGTCACTTTTTTAAATGTAAATGCTGGATTTGTTGATAAAAAAACAAAAATCACTATAAGTATGCCTTTCACATTTGAGGAGTTCCCGCGGTTCCTCGTGGGTCTCATTATCAGAACTCGAGCTTGACAAAAATGTTTCTTGAAAACCTAACTTGCTTAACAAACATAACGAAGAGGACAAATCGCCAAACGTGAACTATGCGTCATTGAAGAGTTCCGTTCTGATCATCATCAGCAGTTCCACTTCATTAAATGTCACTTTTTAAAATGGAAGTGCTGGATTTGTTTATAAAAATACAAAAATCACTATATGTATGCCTTTCACATTTGAGGAGTTACCTCGATTCCTCATGGATCCCATCATCAGATCTCGAGCTTGACAAAAATGTTTCTTGAAAACCAAACTTGCTTAACAAACATAACGAAGAGGACAAATTGCCAAACGTGAACTATGCGTCATTGAAGAGTTCCGTTCTGATCATCATCAGCAGTTCCACTTCATCAAATGTCACTTTTTAAAATGGATGTGTTGAATTTGTTTATAAAAATACAACAATCACTATATGTATGCCTTTCACATTTGAGAAGTTCCCTCGATTCCTCATGGAACCCATCATCAGAACTCGAGCTTGACAAAAATGTTTCTTGAAAACCTAACTTGCTTAACAAACATAACGAAGAGGACAAATCGCCAAACGTGAACTATGCGTCATTGAAGAGTTCCGTTCTGATCATCATCAGCAGTTCCACTTCATTAAATGTCACTTTTTAAAATGGAAGTGCTGGATTTGTTTATAAAAATACAAAAATCACTATATGTATGCCTTTCGCATTTGAGGAGTTCCCTCGATTCCTCATAGATCCCATCATCAGAACTCGAGCTTGACAAAAATGTTTCTTGAAAACCTAACTTGCTTAACAAACATAACGAAGAGGACAAATCGCCAAACGTGAACTATGCGTCATTGAAGAGTTCCGTTCTGATCATCATCAGCAGTTCCACTTCATCAAATGTCACTTTTTTAAATGTAAGTGCTTGATTTATTGATGAAAATACTAAAATCTCTATATGTATGCCTTTAACATTTGAGGAGTTCCCTCGATTCCTCATGGATCCCATCATCAGAACTCGAGCTTGACAAAAATGTTTCTTGAAAACCTAACTTGCTTAACAAACATAACGAAGAGGACAAATCGCCAAACGTGAACTATGCGTTATTGAAGAGTTCCGTTCTGATCATCATCAGCAGTTCCACTTCATCAAATGTCACTTTTTTAAATGTAAGTGCTTGATTTGTTGATGAAAATACTAAAATCACTATATGTATGCCTTTAACATTTGAGGAGTTCCCTCGATTCCTCATGGATCCCATCATCAGAACTGCTTTTTGACAAAAACGGGACCAATCTGTATGTATATACTTACAATCAAAAAAAGAATTTTCAAAATCGGTCCAGAAATGACGGAGTTATGGAGTAACAAACATTAAAAAAAACCAAAAACAAAAAAACAAAAAAAAAACATACAACCGAATTGAGAACCTCCTCCTTTGAAATCTTGAAGTCGGTTAAAAAATACAGCGAATATAAGTTTTTTATACAAAACTTGTTTTTGCTCTATTTCGTTTGTTTTGTATACTAGAGCTATATAAACTAATTACAGACCTAGATATACTTCATGTAATTATATGTGCAAAGTTTCATTACAATCCAACATATAGTTTTAAAATGAGAACAAAACTCCGTTTGTATGGGAAGGTGAAATTCGGCCGACCTTGCCGGGACTTAAATTACGTGAGTCCGTTTACAATCTCGATTGAAGCGATTGTCTGTACGGCTACCATGAGTTCCGTAAATGATGGTAAATGACAGTCGAAAGTGAGAAAGTTAAGGAAAATGTATGGAGTAATTGTACAGTGCCTCTACCGGTCACGTAAAAAACTAAAAAAATCAACTGGCACCATGAGTCACAAACGTTTTAACGTGAGTTTTCTATACATGCCTAACTTCACACCTAAAACGTTCTCTTTCTAACTATATAATGAAAACTGAGCCAGAATTATTCTAGGTAAATCTTCTTCTTCTTCTTTTAAAATTATGGCTTCAGCCCAGTGGGACTATTTCGCCAGTATCAAGGTATTGAGAGGTTTACAAACGACAAAAATTGTACGGTTGTACAAGACAGTGTACGGTGATTTGTTAGCTCTTGTAAATCGATAGCTAGACTTTACAAGAAGCACGTGGACTACCGGCCGTTGACTCCAAGATGGTGGTTAAACGCGCTTCAAAATTAATTCTCCATTCACTGCACACTACCACATTAGTTTACTGTATAATAAGCTATCGATATTACACTTTAAACAATATTAATAAGCAAAAAACAAAGTAATTAATCACGATGCTAACTATCAAGATGGCGCTCGAACCGGAAGCTCTAGGTAAATACTTTACGCCGTTTACGCGAATAAACGTGACAGATGTCATCGAAAAATACGTGCGTTTTCGATGTGACATTTTCTGTCAACTTGGAAACAACAATATTTGAACGAAATATTTTTATTCGGATGTTTATTACCGTTTTGTATGTGACAAATGCATTTCCGTTATTAAATTATCATTTAAATGCTTAGTTAATCATTGTAGTTTTATCACGACTTACCTAAAACACACGAAAAAACAGAAATATTTGAACGTACGCTAAGAGTGTCAAACAGTCAAACAAGAGGCAAGTGCTCGTTTAGAAAATAATATTAAAATAAATAACTACACTGTGTAAAGTTCGGTCGAATTAAACGCCTTATAGTAAAACTTTTGTTCCTCCAAGAAAACAACCCCACAAATATAATGATGGAGTGTTATTGTAAGGCCTAATCCTATCAGACAACCTGCGATGTCTTTATGATGTCTCGATACCTTTTCAAAATGCAAGGTAAATATACCATATGATTAGTGACTAATGTATAAAGTATGAATGTGTATAATGCTTAACGTAGGTAGCAGTAAACTTACTGAATAACCTATAAACTTATTCTTTTTCAGGAGTATAACAACAATGATAGTAGCTGATGAAACTTGGTAACTTAAGTAACAGCTATGGAACTGTATGATCACAGCCACATCATCTGATGTGGCCGAATGTGCAGTATTCTGGATGTGACTTGGCCAGTAAACATCATTACACATTCAGAAATTATAAAAACAGGAAGATATCTGAAGGATATAGTGTTATACAGTGCTTTTTAAAAACTAAATAAGAACTAAAAATATGTTGGTAGTGAAAGTTTGATGTATAGTTCATAAATCACCTAAACCTGAGTAATCTTTAGGTACTTTAACCGCTTCGAACTACATATCAATGCAATTTGTAAATAAAATAGGCCACAGGCAACTCTGGAAATTCTAAAAATGTTATATAGTCATAGAGAAAGATTATGCTAGATATTTAACTTTGTGAACACTCGCTAGAAAAATGATGTACCTTCTGGAACGCAACAATATTTCCAAGGTTGTAATAAATAAAAATAAAATGAAGTGGTATTTTTTGTTTAATAGGTTTGTAGCATATTTGGTAAGTATGTACAACTAACAGTAATAACTACATCTCATACTAACTTCATATATAAGTATATAAATAAGATTATATGAGATTTGATAATTTAGATTATCATAGTAATACCATTTTTTTGCTTTTGCGTGGATCTAATCTGCTTGTCATTAGACCCAGTTCACACATACAGTTTCTGATACAGAAAATCATGTGTAATCAAAACAACACTATGGTTTAGCAAGAGGTGCATAGGCATATATATATATGTATAACATTTAATACTCGCGTTTTGAACACATATTAGATTAGGCCCCATTCGCACGCGAGCTTAAAAAGCGTCGCATTAAAACCCGACGTTGGAGCTTTTTTACCGTTTCTGATATTTGTGTTCATATGAACGCTTAAAACTCACTTGTGAGTCGTACTCCCTGTAGGCCGAGCACATGATTGGCGCGACAGTATCTCGCCGCGAGATAGACTACCCGTCTTTTACTAACTGTATGAATTAAAGAGGGACGGGTAGTCTATGTCGCGGCAAGATACTGTGGCGCCAATCGTGTGCTAGCCCGGCAGCAGTCCCTGCCTTGTGGAAGTGTAGTAATAAAAACACGCTTCATTTTTTAAGAAGTTTATTTGCGTATTCCGGTAAAAATGGTCGGGACTCGACTTCTTGAATTTATAATTCGGGATCGAGCTCCCACATAGTTATTTGTTACGAATGTGACGATATGCGTCGAAACGCGTCTCGGCAGAGCCATGACGATTGACACTCGAAAGCCATCTGACAGCAGCGCCGGCGCTTTTATAACGCTTGTGAGAACAGATACACGGAGTTCCGTATGCTCAATTCAATTTACGGCCAACGCTCAACGCCGAAAATCGAACAGTGCTCGATAAAAACCGGCCAAGTGCGAGTCGGACTCGCGCACCGATGGTTCCTTACATTACACAATTTAAACAATGGTTTTTTTTATGTGAAACGTGAGTGAAAGGTAAATTGCGGTTTACGATTTGTGACGTATTAAAAAAAACTACTTACTAGATCTCGTTCAAACCAATTTTTGGTCGAAGTTTGCATGGTAATGTACATCATATATTTTTTTTAGTTTTATCATTCTCTTATTTTAGAAGTTACAGGGGGGGGGGACACATTTTACCACTTTGGAAGTGTCTCTCGCGCAAACTATTCAGTTTAGAAAGATATGATATTAGAAACCTCAATATTATTTTTTAAAAACCTATCCATAGATACCCCACACGTATGGGTTTGATGAAAAAAAAAAATTGAGTCAGTTCTAAGTAACCTCTAAAAATTTTTTTTTTTTTCTATTTTTGTGTGAAAATCTTAATGAGGTTCACAACATACATCTACTTACCAAGTTTTAACATTATAGTTTTTATAGTTTCGGAGAAAAGTGGCTGTGACATACGGACGGACAGACAGACAGACAGACAGACGTTTCCGTTTTTTGCCATTTGGCTACGGAACCCTAAAAAGCGCCGCGCTTAAAAACCGCCTTCGTGTGAATACATACATGGTTATCCATTTGTCATTTAAACGCTTTTTTAACGCGCGTTGAAAAAACTCTCGTGCGAATGGGGCCTTATTTACCGACTATAGTTGGTTAAACCAAATTGGCAGTAAATAAGAACAAAAAACTATACTCATCCTTTTCTTTTGGGTGCAAAGCCAGTGAAACCAGTGAAAGACAAAGATAGTATGATTCTCTGTGTGTTTGAAATGAGCATGAAACTAGATTCATGTTTGACAAACTATAGCAATTTTATTTGGTATGAAGTTAGCTGCATAGTTCGTACGAGCGCGTGTTTAATAACCAACTTCAAGTATATTATTATTTAGTCGATGTGGCCTTATTCAGTTACGCGTTTGTACTTACAATTTGTCCTCTAATTTGTTTGTAAAACTTATGAAAGTGGCTACATTAACTATGGATGAAGTCGTTTCTTGTGAAGGGAAGGGATGTGTCCACGTATTACTCAACGAAGGCAAGGTAAAATCGTTAAACTTTGTAGAAAAACGGGATATCATTTCCGCGCCAAAATACACGACTTTTGTATTCTCAGATAAGTCAGTGACTGACTGTCAGTGTGACTGTCAGTCGCATAAGAGAAAATTCTGTACGGCCGTTTACAAAACACTTGGGATTGTTGTTTTACTTCAATTAAGGCGTAAATAATTAGTGTGACAGAGAAAAATGCCTGCAACTTGCAAACTTCGGTGTTCGCGGTAGGCCCTGATATGTTTGTAAAATTCTATCTAGTAGTAGTATGAGTATGCCCTGTGCGCTATGATTAGCTCGCCTCGATACGCTAGGAAATTCATTTGAGTACAAAGAGTAAAGATTGGACAGTTATTACGAAAACATAATTTTTCGGCTTGCCTTACTCCAAAACTCTAGGCACGCCACTGATGATTTAGCCCAGAATTTTGAATTCAGAGAATTATAAACATTATATGATAGCTTAAATAATATTATTAATATTAAATTAACAATAAACACATACATATATACAAGAAAGTAAATTACGTTGACCGCGTAGACGTGAGTAAATATGTCAATGTCAAAACTGGTAGTTTGCTAAGGATTTCGATAGGTAATTGACCGTTTACTCATACGTTTGATATTTAGTTCTTTAGGTGACACCTAGAGGCGCTGTACAATACTCCGATATAATTCTTGCTCTGTTTTTTAGTATACTTAGAAAGGGACAGCATCGTTTGCAGTGGAGTGAAGTTGGGCACATAATACGTAAACAGACGTAAATATGTGACGTACGCCGCGTTTATTCACTTGAAGTAAGTGAAATTTACTCTGGCAACTGATGGTAGAGGTACTGTTGTAGTTTGCAGTTACGTGATTGAAGTAAACAAAAACTGGATGGTCGCCACCAGTTGATCTTGTCGCTATTTGATTGACAATCGCTTTCTATTGTTCCGTTTTTGTATTCCCTCAATTTGGTCGCGGCAGGATTAATAATAATAAAGCCATTTATTCCCACAAAAACATTCAATCAAACAATTATAGTTAAAACAACAAAAACGAAGTAACTTAAATATATTAATTCGTCATTCAATAATTATTTAAAATCAATCATAATCAAATATTTAACTACTTAATCATAACTTACAAAATCCATACAAGTAATTAAATATATTATTCTCAATTTTATTAACAATTTTATATTTCTAAGTATAAATAGAGAATTATACAAATGCAATTTATTGATTAAACATTTTTATTTTCTTGCGCATATACTAGTTAGATTTTTAGTTTTATTAATTCGTTTGTAATATATATATATATTTTTAATTTATTTATATATTCTAATTTACAACTTAATTACTAAACATTTATATTCTCGCCAAATTTAGTTTATTTGTGTAAATAAACATAAGGCTAGACATAATGTAAACTAATTAAATAAAATTAAATTATAATATTACAAAATTAAAACTAAAGTAAAACCTAGAAATAAAATAAAAACACAAACTAAAAAAAATTAGTTAAGGATTTAAGTATAACAAGTATGGAAATTGAAATTACATTCTCTAACTACTACGTAGCTTAAAATTAAGATAAATATTTATTATTCAATTTCAGTTATAAAGTTATAACATTACAAAATAATTGAAATAAATTGTCTTCAATTACAATTTTAGGTATATTTGTATGTTATTACTAACTAGGCAGACTCAAATAGAGTTAATATTCATTTACTTAATTAAATTGCATTTTTAATTTACAATAAGATAAGACTAACGACTGCTTTTGGGACCCAATTCTGGGTAAAGGCCTCCTCCATGCATATATGTTTTATTTTATTTTTTCTCGTCATATTTTGTGTTGAGTGTTGAGCGCGGCAGGATTAAGGAAACCAAAATTTTTGATCAGATTTTAAATCCCTTTGCTGGCTTTGCTGGCCTGCTACCTGCTACTCTGTCCGCCATTGATAACCAGGATCCAGACGCTCAAAATTGTACAGATCTCTTTCCGACTAAAAGACATGATGTGATCCAATCCAAGTGAATGCTACAAATTTTTTGAATGCAAAAAAAATACATTTAAGTATATTGTTAAACTATGTATTTTTATATTGCAAAAAAACTACTTTCTAAATACGTCTTTTTCTTTCTTTAACTTCCCTTTCCATAAATAACGATATTAACTGGTACCGGTATTTAACTGTGTATTTCTTCTGTTTGTAAATTGATTTCTAAAGTTGTGTGTGTTTGCAGAATTCAAATAAATGTCTTATCTATCTATCTATCTATATTTTTACCTAAATTGTTAATTGAAGAAATACCCTCAAGAAATACTACTGTAGTTTATACTTAGTCGTGTTGTTTAAATGCACATCTATTTTACTTTCCTCGTATTCGAAATGAAAAGTAGAAGTGCTTAACTACCTCGACAGTAACGGCTGCCTCTCATCCCTTGGTATATACTACTGGAAAGTATTTGATATGTTTTACTTCGCCATCGAAGGTATCGAATATCGCTTTGTGTCTCTCTATCAATCTTCCATATTAGTGTGACAGTGACAGTTGCGTTTCGTTCACTACGTAGCGTTAGCGATCGGCATGTTGTCTACTACAGGGCCAATAGAAGTAAGAACTTAGCCGTCGAATCTAAATCCAATGCTGGTTGTTGTTAAATACGCCGTCACAGCATGGACTCTATCAACAAGAAAAACCCGGCCAAGTGCGAGTCAGACTCGCGCACGAAGGGTTCCGTACCATTAAACCGACAAAAAACACGTTTGTTATATGGGAGCCCCACTTAAATATTTTTTTTTCTGTTTTTAGTATTTGTTGTTATAGCGGCAACAGAAATACATCATCTGTGAAAATTTCAACTCTCTAGGTATCACGGTTCATGAGATACAGCCTGGTGACAGACAGACAGACAGACGGACAGCGGAGTCTTAGTAATAGGGTCCCGTTTTTACCCTTTGGGTACGGAACCCTAAAAACTACGAAGGTAACACCTAGGTACCGACGCCAAGGTTGGCAAGGTTACTGAGTTTTCGTGTGATTTCCGCCCGCAGCGAGAACGCATATTTAACATACTTAGGTACTTAGGGTCAACCAAGCTAACTCTGCATGGCACTTGCTATGGCAATGTCATTATTAAGATCAAATTATTATGAAAATATGCCGTTTACAACGACACTCCCTCACTTTGTTTAATTAAAGTCGGTGCAAAGTTAGCTCAACCGGACTAGGTATTTCTGATCCTTTAATTATTTATTGCCTATTAATTATAACTACCTAATAAGGTAGTCACTGTGAACTCTCTGAAGTGGCCTAAATATGCAAACGTTCGTGTGCGTCACACTAAATAGAAACATAAAACACAATTGACTTTGCATGTCTGTGTGACAATACGTTCATAGATTGGCGAAGTTTTGATAAGCGAAATTTTACCGTGATCAGCAAAGCTCTTGTAATTATTATTTAAGTACTATTGTAAATAATAAATTCTTAGAACGTTTCACATTGCAATAATATGATAGGTGTGTTACATACAAGACACTTTTTGATACTGCTTAGGTTTTTTAATAGACGTTCGATAATAAAACTTCTCGCTCCATTAAACTCAAAGCGATTCAGCGATGAATGAGGTATTTCGATATACATATTTAACAATAATTACCTATATATTAAATCACATTTACAATCGGGTCTACCGCGAATTACCTATATGTTAAAATACCTCATCCGTTTCACGCAGCTCCATGCGAAGTCGATGAACTTGCCCTGTGCGAAATTGGCGAGCGAACCAGTGGCGCACACTAGCCGTCTCCCCGTCACCTTAACACCTTACACGCCTCAGTTTTAAAATACACTGCATCCATTGCGCATTTAAAATTACTTTCGTAGACGGCTTTAGTGTCCAGCGCGCAATGAAAATCGCGCACATGAACAGTGATAAACATGTGTTAGGCCAAACGTTGACTTGTGGTACGTGAACCGTCTCCGACGCAAGGTCGCGCCGCCCGACGCCCACTGTTATAAATACACGCAGACATGCGAAAATGTTATACATTATAAACATTATGTGCCCTAAGATGTGTGACAGACGGGCGAAACCTTCACTTGCAAAATCGTTGATCAGTTGCAAATGCAAGATTTTATTTTTACGGTATCAAAGAATCCATCTGGATAGGAAATGTTCAAATTTATAGTTACCGGATTATGGTAGGTAAAACCACTACCACTAGCTTTTTGGTGAAGGAAAACATCGTGAGGAAACCTGCATACATCTGCAAAGAAATTCAAAGGTGTATGTGAAGTCCCCAATCCGCATTGGGCTAGCGTGGGGACTAAGGGACTATAACCCAAGCCCTCGCGCGCATGAGTTGAGGCCTGTGCCCAACAGTGGGACGTATATAGGCTAATTTATTATGGTAGGTAAAAATGCTCAATATACATTACATATGTACAATCCCTAATGTTATAAATACGAAAGTAATTTTATCGGTCTGTCTGTTACCTCGTCACGCTTATACTGTTTAACCTGATTTAGACGACATTTTGGTGTGGATATAGTTTGAAGTCCGGGAAAAGACATAGGATAGGAGGTTTTTTTATATCAATCATCATTATCATCATTCCGCCCACACTGACGGTTTCGAAGGCAGAAGCTAGTAATTTATAAATATCTATTTTTAAGCGGTGGTAAAAAATATCATTGTACATACAAAGCGACAAACTTTAAATCTTTAAAGAATGAAATGATCTGTAGATATGTATGGTGCACTTGTCTCTTTTTTTAAATGCCTACATCCTGTAATCGCTGTTGGCATTTCTTTATAACAACTATATTTTTGACAGACACAAACAGCGATTACGGGTTACATGCCATTTTATAAACCGCGTCCCAAGTTTTCGTTTTCATATAGTAGCGTGTCATGCCGGGGTGCCTAGCCAAGGTGGGGTCGCTTGCGCTACGACAACGAATCGCTGTCTCTCTATCGTTCTTCCATATTAGTGCCACAGAGTCAGTTGCGTTTCGATCGTTACGGAGCGTAAACGATTGGCATGTTGGCTACGCGCCCTGGCCATGTTTAGTTTAGCGCTGGCCAGTATAATCAGCAAAGCGGGTATCGCGGATCGCGGACAAGCAAGGTCGCGGGTGAACGCACTCCGCTTCAGGTAAATATCACACAAGTCACAACATAAATAATAGGCTTATATATACCTACTGTAACCTCTGCAGATAACCTATATATACAGGGCCTAGTTTTCAGCAATAACTAATTTTTATATTTATATCTGTCGATAGGGTTCATCCATTAATTACGTCACACGAATTTCGAGGTTTTTTGACCCCTCCCCCCTGCTTGTCACACTTGGACACATTTGGCAAACCGGGAGGGGTGTGACGTCACATTTTTTCAATGAAATCGGCAAATCGAATTAAGTATTATTAATATTTGATCAAAATATTTTTGACAAAAGAAATATTAGTGATTTTATGTAACCCAAAACAGATAAGGAAAGAAAATTAAATGATTAAAAACGATTATCGTTCCAAAAACTTGTTATTTAACTGTACAGCGAAGAAAATAATTTAAATAAATTAAAGTGACCTCACAAAGTTTGTGACACCCCTCCCCCTTGTCACATGTCACATTTTCGTGAACCCCCCCTAAACGTGTGATGTAATTAATGGATGATCCCATACATGCGTATAAAAATTGATAGCGGTTACCGGCTCTAAACTATCTCTTCGACCGTTTCCCGTAAGGCATATATTATATATTATGAGTTGGGTTATGACTAATCAGTAATCATGGTCCAAGTGTCGTTGTTTTGTATTGTAGAGAGTAGTAGTTTATGTGACTGTTACATACATAATGAAAGGCATTGAAAAACGATACGAGTGTGAGGTTTATGAAACGAATAAAGAGTTACATAATAGGATCGCACGAGTGTTTTAATGCAATAATTATGTACAGTTACATACACTGTTTTATCTACACACATATTATAAGCTCACTATGTGTTTAGGAACCGCAAGTTACGACCGACATTGCGGCGTTGCTCTGTCCCGGACATCAGGTTATTAGGTAGCGTTATTGTGACTTTCGACTCCACGCATTTGCAAGACAAAACCTAAATCCGTTGTCCATCGACCATCGGCTACGGCGAAACCCATAACATACATACCTCTACCACTATTCTTAACCCTTGCCTTTGAAGGGGGTATGCCAGTATGTTAGGTATCACTAAAACCGTTGTAACAGGTACAAATAAGAGATATATACATACATACCATTTTTATTCTTAGAGTATGATTACATATAATATGTTTCACGGTTGAGACTCAACCTAGGTAAATTCACTGATCAATTTGTTTTTTTAACACATAAAATACCCAAAGGTTTAAATTAATACTCCGTGCCCTGTCCGGAACTCACTTGCTTGGACCGGATTTTCAAATTGAAATATCTTTCAAAGTTTAAAAATATTGGCTTCATTATAAGGCCTGTACCGAAAAAAAACTAAATTTCAAACGGCTGTAATTTTATTTCCAAGCAAGATGACGACAGCTTTCAAACCACAGTTAATAGTCCTGTCCAGTTATTAAATTATATAGTTTGTCAAGGGACTGTCTCATTTCAAACATAGACAGAGAGAATCATACTATCTTTGTCTTACACTAGTACCAGCATCCAAAAGAAAAGGATGAGTATAGTTTTTTTTGTTCCTATTTTCTGACAAGATTTGCTTGACCAACTATATATTCCAATATAAATAATTCAGATTTTTACGCCATGCGACGTTACACCGGTGAACAGAAGAGATCACTGAAATTTAATCTTTTCCAAATGGCAAGAAAATTTTCAACATCCTCCATGCTTGCTTTCGATAGTTTCGATACACTTAAAATTACCTCGAAGTTTCGTGCATTTCATAATATAAATAAATAATTTTGTACGTTGTCTCTTGAACAGAGGTCTCGAAGCGGCGGACCTCTAGGAACAGGTGACCCTAGGACCATCAGAAAGATTGTTAGGTAATATAATTTGCGCCCGCCCCCGCATGCCGTCACATTTATCGCGAAAAATTGGGATACGTATGCGGCTTAAGTGAAACGAACTATAAAGAGACATAGTATATAGATTCGTACAAAAGTTAGGATAGCTAAAGTACCCGAAAATTGGCGTTATTAATTTCTGGGCCAAGTTGAAAATCATACAATTTCCTTCGTACAAATAGTCGCATTTTGTAATAGACGATGAGCAAAGTAAGACCACCATACGTCCTGCAGTGCCGTTCTCTCGACTATTCATGGGCTCAAATCAAGAGTGTATTAAAAGAGAAGGATAAAACAGCCAAAAAACTTTAACAACTCCAACAGGCAAATATGAAAAGCAGCTCCGGACATAGCTGCTACTGAATGCGCTAGGAAAAAGCTTCTTATCACTCCTGCAGAGACTTACTAATAAAAAAACTGATAATTATTTAAATTAAAAGTAACTTCATATTCTAGTAATCCTAAATTCAATTGCATCAGTTTTTTTCATTTAAAGTTTACAGTTTTTTTTCGGTATATAAAACCAGTTTCATTAAAATTAAACAAAAATGCTCGTTTGTTTAAACAAAAAATCTCACTAAATTCATTTATTATACATTCCGGCAGCTTGAACGTGTCATGATATGTCTTTGCCCTTTGGTGGCGTCGTTGATCAGGTCGCCACTTTCCCGAATGAAGGTTGAGGGAGGCGATGTCTGAAATACGCGTCATACTCGTGAACGTGGCTGTGGATACATGTTGTGTGCTTAACAGTACTTTCAATAAAAACTATAGCCAACAACGGTCCAGCCGTTTTTGAGTTATCGAACGAGCTATGGAAGCAAAGTGAAATTCTTACATTCAACTTGGAACACGGCTGGCTAGGGGCACGTCCCGGCATTTCGATGTTTTTAACACATTCACTGTCTAATAACTTAAGTAAATTTGTTATTTTAATTTAAATGAAATTCGGCAAACGTGTAGATGAAGGCATTATATTTTAGTCATTAAATTATGAGCAGGCTCGATCAAGGGGTTATGGAGCTAGAAGAGCCTAGAAGGCCAAAAAGCCATTTGTGGGGGTCTTCCTATTCTGGTAATCATATTCTTACTGATATATAGATATAATAATTGTAATAACGAATAATAAATATAACAATTGTAATAATGAACTTTATCAATAGAACTACGAACACAAATTGTATATTGTAACGTAGTATAAATTTATTATAATTATATGGTTGATATTGTATATTATAGTATGGCTGAATTGACGTGTAAAATTTGTACAATTTTATCAATAAATGTATCTTATCTTATCTTATCTTATTTGCAAGAAAGCATACACCTAGCACAGACCTTGCAATAAATTGCACACGGTTTTCGATCCTTTGCCGACTAGGTTGGTGGTGGTAGGTAGGTGCATTCAATTGATGTAACTTTTTTGCAAACCGTGGTTCGGGGCGAACTACTAGTTGTAAAAGTCTTCTCTTCTTAGTAAAAAGACAAGCGCTGCGAAGGTACTTCCTTATGCATTGTAAAATTGTAATGAATGTACCTACATGATACTTACTAATAGCCGCCCTTTAGCCTATTCTGACTTCTGACAGAATGGTAACTACGAAACCCTAATACACAACACTGTGATTTTTTAAATAATTAGTTTGCCCGAGTTTTCGCGGTAGCCTTGTGGGTATTATGGGCCCCAGGCCTGAAACAAACAACCCCCTGAAACATAAGACGACATGCCGACCGATCGGGTTAACAGCGCCCGAATTTGGCAGTTTTTGTTAGGTGGGTCGGAGCCTAGTCAACTTTGGGAACCGCTGTGATAGAGTCGTGGGCGGTGCGGTGTGCCTTAGACTAGGGAATAATCTTAGGACCAAACAGCTGTCCCATGTACCTACGAGATTCGTTAGAAGCGACGGAGAAACAATTCTGCAGGCGTATTATGGAAGGCTTTATCTACGTGATAAAATAACTGTCACTTATTAACACCATGGGATTGAAAGCGACCGACACCGTCTTATCACGTTGTTACGTAGACCAGAACGACCATCATATCCGTACTGTTTTACCAATTTGATACAGTTTTGATCTTATTTTGACATGACTTAAATGTCATGTCATCAGGCGTCTCATGAGTATTAATAAATGCGATCAAAATGCCTCCTGATTGCATTTCGCGAGGACTAATCAGCGTAAGGTCACGCTGATTGGTGCAGCGCCGCACGCTGGCTCAAGGTCGTATCAAAATAAGGTGAAAACCGATAAACCATATCTAATGATTGAAACAGAATCGGCCTACAAGTCTGCGAATGCTGGTCGCGGTATCGACCCGCCAGGTCACCTTCCCGATCTCGAGACGTAATAATAATACGTAAATAGACGAATCAGACGAATGTGATTTGTAAATTTGACCGGAGTCGGTCAACTCTACAATAAGTGTGTGTTATTTTGAGACCGCGTAATTCAGCTTACATCTACAAACTCAATTGTATATTCATATTCAGCACCTAAATAGGCCACTCTACTAGTTGAATTTGTTTTCTAGCCAGCTTAAAGCTCTCGTAACTATATAAACCATAAATAATTTAAAAAAACTTTAGGTATACCGTACGACTACGTACCTACCATCTTTTGCACAGCTGTAAACAAATATAAGTATCTACGAGTACATACACATTTTCGCATAATTGGAGTGACAACACTAATCAATGTTAATTAGTTTCTCTCGCAAAAATATATAAGGTACGTAGACTTAATTTCAGATAACATTAGACTTAAGAAAGTAATATCACAAAATCAGAAAATCTAAACCTTTTCAGTGAAGTTATACTTGATTTTGATACTACGCAGTGAACGAATACAAAATAGACTGACAATTGAATAACGATACCTGACATCGAGCGATGTTGACCTCTGCCTGTAAGGGCCACTTAAACCACCCAATATTTCGACAATTATAGAGGGCGTTCCAGTCACTCGGCCCGATTCGGGCTTTAAGACACGTCAAATATTACGTCTAGATACGATATGGTCTAGATATGTCAATGACAAAAGCGACGTTTTTGTTTGAAGTGACAATAATTTACCTATTCATATTTGTGTATTTTTGCATGCGGGTTTCTTTTTCCTTTTTTTCTTTTTCTGTATTTTTTCTTA
Source organism: Cydia strobilella (assembly GCF_947568885.1). Lineage (NCBI taxonomy): Eukaryota > Metazoa > Arthropoda > Insecta > Lepidoptera > Tortricidae > Cydia > Cydia strobilella. The sequence continues at coordinate 18,745,421 of NC_086041.1, read as the reverse complement.
TTTACTCGTAATGCGTGTTAATTATAAGATGTATCGTTTTGAAGAGATGTGTCCCGTCGAGTTTGTTACCGGTCCCATATTGGGATACTCTCCTCCAATTGAGGGAGGATTTAAATCTTCTCGGGGCAGAGGTGTAGGGTTAGAGCCGGCGTAGCTTTATTTGACGTTCATAAGCGCATTATAATATGCCTACTTGAATAATAAATATTCGTTATCTTTATCTTTACGAGATGTTGTTGGCATAGATATTTTGTGTTCTTTGGAACCAATTTCAGTTTCAATTTGGATGGAAGCAGGTTTTTTCCTTTTTGCCCAAAAACATTTTTGGGAGGCCATGGAACTATTTGAAACTATTGGCCCGAAAAATGTGCCATCCTCATAAAATTAAATAAATAGTACCACGAGTTGTTACCTACTTTATAATTAATTAATTATGATATACCTATATAACAAAATTTTCCAGAACGAGAACATAGCACAGAAACAATATCTTTTCAATAACAGACTCAACCGTATTGAGACATTTTTGCGAAAAAAGCCGAAGGCACGTCTGAGTCTATAACTGACCTTGCTGACAAGGTTGTGTAAGGTCGGGTAAACCAGCCCCCTAGCCACCCGGCCCCGGGTGTTACCGGGCCCTTTCGACCCCCTCGCGCGCCAGGGTGACGACGCGCCTGTTGCCAATCTAAGATGCCGCGCGAGTCGTGATAGCGAGTTATACTTAAGCTTCAAGATGTAGGTACTTATACAAGTTATAACTTGTGGTAGGTTAAATGATATACAGGGTGGCTAAAAAATAAGTGCATTCCCGTTGCCAGGGAGGTTTTAGGATGATACAGAGCAACTTTTACTATGGGACCAAATCGCGAAAAAAAATTTACCATCCCATAGAAAATGGACCAGCCAAAATATATGAAACTGACAATTTTTTTTTCACAATTTCGGGGTTAGTCCCATAGTAAAAGTTGCTCAGTATAATCTCAAAACCTCCCTGGCAACGGGAATGCACTTATTTTTTAGCCACCGTGTATAATAACTGTTATAACTTCGATTTAGAACATCGTTTTTAGGGTTCCGTACCGAAAGGGTAAAAACGGGACCCTATTACTACGTTGTCCGTCTGTCCGTCTATCCGTTTGTCTGTCTGTCACCAGGCTGTATCTCATGAACCGTGATAGCTAGACAGTTGAAATTTTCACAAATGATGCATTTCTGTTGCCGCTATAACATAAATACTAAAAAGTACGGAACCCTCGGTGGGCGAGTCCGACTCGCACTTGGCCGGTTTTTTTTTAGATTTTGGGCTAAAATATTAGTTTGTTTACAGTTAGGTTCTCCATTTAGTTTTGGGCTAGTAGGTACTCTAGTGTAGGCGATGGCCAACCCCGATAATTATCCGCGACGAAACTCGTGCTAAACGATTTGTAAGATTTAGTTTACCCAGTCTTAGTCCGACTCGGACTCCAAATCCAACTCCGACTCCGACAGCCACTGCCACTCCCACTCCCACTCGATAATCGCGAACAAACATCCGGGTCAAACTGAGAACCTCCTTTTTTAAGGCGAGTAAAAAAAAGTTCATCGATCCACCTAACTCGGCAACATAGGCACACGACGACGAGTCGGTTAACCAAAACAGTAGGTGCCTATGTTTTCCCAAACCTGAGTTCCACTAGGTACAGTCAGGGTTCAGCATCATAGCTCTATCTTGGGTACTGATGCTCTCCCAAGTGCTCATCAAGGCGTGTCAGATGTCCAAAACATAGTGTGCCTATGTTGCACCAAACCACTCAGGGTTCAGCATCAGTTCTATCTTGGGTACTGCTCTCCCAAGTGCTCATCAAGATGTGTTGGATGACCATCCAAAACAGCGTCTGCCTATGTTGCACCAAACCTGAGTTCCACTAGGTACAGTACAGCCAGGGTTTAGCATCAGCTCTATCTTGGGTACTGCTCTCTCAAGTGCACATCTGATGTGTCGGAAGACCAAAACAGCGTGTTCCTATGTTGCACCAAACCTGAGTTCCACTAGGTACAGCCAGGGTTCAGCATCAGTTCTATCTTGGGTACTGCTCTCCCGTGCTACTCAAGACGTGTTTGATGACCAAAACAGCGTGTCCCCATGTTGCACTAAACCTGAGTTCCACTAGGTACAGCCAGGGTTCAGCATCAGCTCAGATCTATGTATACTATAACCTCCAGAATGTAACAAACACTTTTCTGAAAACCGCATCAAAATCGGTTCAGCCAAACACGAGATAATCGCGAACAAACATACATACAAACATACAGGTCAAACTGAGAACCTTTTTTTTTTTAAGGCGGTTAAAAATAGAATGTCAATTCGAACACTATTTAGTTAAGTTTTTTACCTGGGGCCCATTTCTCGAAAGGTATTATACTAATATTATTAGTCCACGAACTGTCAAATCGTATGAGTTTCCATAGCAACGCACTAATAATATTAGTCTAATATCGTTCGAGAAATGGGCCCCAATAGGTACTTTTATGATCGCTGAAAGTATAAAAGTGTCAAATAGGATTTTTTTGTGCATGCCCATGGGTATTATCCAATCCGATGGATTGAATCCTTTATCATGGGTGAACCTTGGATGAACCTACCTATGATTTAATCGATGAACGAATAACTAACCGTTAATAACTGCCATTTAGATGAATTTATTAGAATAAACATTCGCTGCAAGTGCGAGCTACGCGCTACGAGCGTAGCCAATAACACGTTTTTTCCAGTTTGTAGCGAAAAGTGCCTACGAACAGACAACCCGTTTAGCCTAGCGGGTCGCTAACAGTATCCTAAATTTAATAAATGAATTCAGCAATAATAATCTAATTAAATTAAGCTAAACCAATTAAAATTTTCTCTTTCTCCTAATAGCCTAGCTAGTTCGTTCGTTGCCTTTGCGTGCGTTCCATGACTTCCATGACATGACACGGGTAAGGCATCCACTCGGTGTACCCATTCCATCTCATTAAAGTGTCAAAAAGGCCTCTTCATGTTGGCTTTGGCTCCGCCTCCCAAATGACCGGAACACGATTGCTCCGTGATGGATAAATAGAATATAATAGAATAGAATAGAATAGAAATAATTTATTCGTTAGCACACACAAATAGAAAATTATACAAAACAGAGAAACATAAATGAAAAGAAAAAGTGCCACGAAATGGTCTCACCTCAGCATGTTGCTGGCGACTTCCAGCGCTGATCTTCCGGTGAGACCATCCGGTGAAACAATCACGACAGGTAACAAGAAAAACAACAAAATTAATATATAATATAACATACAAAAGACAGAGACAGAGATAAGTATACATATTACAATAAACGCTATCACCACGTACAGCTGTCATATCCGGCCGAACTCAGCTTGGCCGTACATTATAACTAGCGCCATGCGGCAGATACGTAAACTAAACTAAAATTACAGCTAAGACAGGTCGATTTTATCAGAACTTCTCTTTGATTAGATACATAAAATAATGAAATGACTGACGTTATTTGTATAGTAAATATAAATAATTTTATATTAATTTACAAATACAAAAAATACAAATACAAATAATTTATTTCACTACTTTTTACAGCTGTTCTTAGTTACTTAATTAATTATTTAATTAGTGTAGTTAGTTAATTTACCTACTATCATGATCTATTTAAAAAAGGTTTCTATTTGTAGGCTACCGTTCGTCCTTTGGCCGACATCACGACCTCGAGGGTAACACCCTCCGTAGCTATATTTATTTACCTATTGTTTGTAGAGCTTGGGAATTGCTTGAACACATCGGACGAAGTCTCCTTAGGCTAAAACTTACATTGTTAGCATAAGTATACAAATACTATTGTAAGGGATAAAACACTGATGTATTGTGGGTACCGTCATACTGCATAATATTTAATGTCTTTGTTATATCCGGATTCTACTTACTGTACATACCTACATGAATCTAGAGTTCTTGAAATTTTCTTTTCCTGTACATCAGCAGAAGAATTTTCCTGTACATCATTAGAAATCTATATAGCTTGTCTTGTAATGTACCCTCTTCATTTTCCATTGCTTTCAGCTTCCTTTTTACTGTCTGTACGTATCTTTCAGCTTGGCCATTCGTCGAAGGATGAAAAGGAGCAGTAAATTTAGCCTGGATTCCATTTGATTTGAGAAATCTTTGCATTTCTTCTGACCGGAACTGTCTGCCGTTGTCTGAAACTTGCGTAATTGGTAGGCCAAGTATATAACTTTTTAAGAATATTTATTGTTGCTGTTGATGTAATTGAATTTGTTGGTGATGCTTCTAACCACTTTGTACTATATGCATCCACCACGATAAGAAAGTAATGGTTCATAAACGGTCCGGCATAGTCTATGTGTACTCGGCTCCATGGCTCTTTCGGATATTCCCAAGTGTGTACTGGTACTTTGGTAGGATTCTTCTGCATCAAACAACATACTTTGCATTTCTTTACCATATTTTCAATGTCCGTTTCAATATGTTTCCACCAAATGTAGCGCCTAGCTAAAGTTTCCATGACAAAAGGGCGTTTTGTAGTTCACTACGGCTTTCAGAGCAAATAGCCACATCGTCGGCGTATATAAACGTCCACTTTGCTGTATCTTGTGCCTCCTCGGTAAGTGAGCCTAAAGCCAAGCAAAACAGGGACTTAGTACTGAGCCTTGGTGAACACCTTCCGTGACCGCTACTGGTTTTGTCTCACCCACCACTGTCCGCACCATCGATCATGCATCCCTGTACATTTCGGCAATGACGTTGACATAGTGCTCGGGGACGTTCTTCTTGCGAAGGCTCCACCAGATTGTGTCCCTCGGGACACGGTCAAATGCCTTTTCCATGTCCAGGAATGCAACGAACAACGGTTTCTCTTTGGAGCGATATTCTTCAGCAATCGTACTCAGAGCAAAGCAGGGATCCGTAGTTGATAAGCCAGGTACGAAGCCATAGTGATGTTTTGATAGTGAGCACTCTGATCTTAACCGACTATCAATCACTCTCTCGTAAAGCTTCATAGTATGGCTCAGAAGCTTGATGCCACGGTAGTTATTGCACTCGTACTTGCTTCCTTTTCCCTTGTAAATCGGAACTATAGGTATAGTGCTCAATCTCCATGCCTCTGGCATTTTGGAAGAGAACAACCTGATTAAAGAGATAGGTAAGCAGTAGAACTCCATGTTCTTGTAGGCATTTCCAAGCTTCTACTGGGATACCATCAGGGCCTACTGCTTTCTTGTTGGACGTTTTTTGCAGCGCTTTCTTAACCTCATGTGGCTGTATTGAAGGTATAAGACCTACATTTGCTGCCATTTCTGGCAGCAGTGCAGCAGCTGGCGAAGGGTTTAGAAGTTGTTTGTAATACTGATGCCAGGCTGTTATGACATCTCTATCCCTATATAACAAGTCACCATTGGGACCCTTAATGGTTTTACACCTAGCAGGATCTTTTGTGCTCCGACATCGCTGTTTCGCAAGCTTATAAATGGACTTCTGGCCTTCTTTGGTATTTAACTGCCTGTAAAGGTTTTTCTGTGAGTTCGCCTGTTCGATGGCTATTACTTTTTTAGTACGCTTTTTTGCTATTTTGTATGCTTCTCGATCTTCATGGGTTTGGATGGACTGCCAGGTTTTGAAGGCAATTTTCTTGGCATGAATGGCATTCTGCACATCTTGTGTCCACCACCAGGTTTCTCTGTCATGTGCTCTTCCCCCTTTTGTGCGACCGAGAGTTTTATTTGCTGCCGTTATAATGGACTTGCTAAAAAGCTCCCAAAAAAGTTTTTCTGTTGTTTTTAGGGTCCCGTAGTAAACTAGGAACCCTTATAGTTTCGCCATGTCCGTCTGTCTGTCTGTCCGTCTGTCTGTCCGCGGCTTTGCTCGGTGTTCGTTAGAGCTAGAAAGCTGCAATTTGGCATGGATATATAAGTCAATTGACTAGCAAGCCAATAAAGTGGTAAATAAAAATTAAATAAAAAAATTAGGGTACCTCCCCTTACTACACGTAAAGTGGGGATGTTTATTTTTTCGCTTCAACCCTATAGTGTGGGGTATCGTTGGATAGGTAATTCAAATTGTTTTTAAATATATTAAATATTCCCATATATTTCGCTTTTAATAAGTTTAATAACATAAGAACTGCTGTGCTGAATTTGGACGATTAGTGTAATAAATCTAACGAAACAAGTCATCCCGATTTCGAAACAACGGGAAAAATGCTTCACGTAAACTTTCAAAATATATCAAAACTAGTTTTTGCCCGCGACTTCGTCTGCGTGAAGTTAGTAATTAGGGTAGCTTTAACAAGTTTTAGGATTTCGTCTAAAATCATGATTGATTTATTGAACTGTCACCCTAGCCAGTACAAAAAAATACCAAAGAATAAATTTGATTAGATAAACCTAATAAGTACATACATTATTTTTATCAACCGATAAAACTCATTTTAGCCCAATGCATTAAACTTGCAACAAAGCTTAACTTTCTTTAGACCAAGAAAAGTCTGCAGCGATTTTGATGGCACACGCGGTACAAGTCTTTTACTCATTTCGCTTCCTTTGGAATGATTTGTTTTAAAGTTTTATTGTATGTAAGAGTTAGGTTACATTGCAGGTGGAATTAAAAATACATATACCTACATATTTAGATAAACCGAAACTCTACCTTTTCAGGTGTACTTACATACATTTGCAGTATACATTTTGACGACCGGTCTGGCCTAGTGGTAGTGACCCTGCCTGTGAAGCCGATGGTCCTGGGTTCGAATCCCGGTAAGGGCATTTATTTGTGTGATGAACACAGATATTTGTTCCTGAGTCATGGGTGTTTTCTATGTATTTAAGTATTTATATATTATATATATCGTTGTCTGCGTACCCATAACACAAGCCTCCTTGGGCTTACCGTGGGACTTAGTCAATCTGTGTAAGGATGTTCTATAATATTTATTTATTATACATATAATAATAATACGTATTTAGTTAGGTACATACTAGGAACACTCATGAGAAACTTAAATAATCATTTATACAGTAAAATCATTTTTCTATTTGCTTTAAATAGTTGTAGATCCATGTCTTTAAAACAATTGTGAAAGTTATGTCATTCTCACAAATTACTACTAACTATACGGAATTTTATCCTAATTGGTTCAGTGATCAGGGTTTGACCGATGACAAACTCATTTACAATTTTAATTTTACTATATTAGTATGGATTAGAGTAGGTGATATTAGGGTCTACACTAATAAATACATCGGTACTCCTTAACAATTTTTTTTTATAAAGTTAATATTTTTAGAAATAACCGCTCCGAAAGAAAAAAATTGTCCCCCCCCCCTCGCCACTCTAAACTTTTAAACCATGGGTCCAAAAAAAATCTTAGAAATAGAACTTAAGAATGACATTAAATGAAAACTATAGTGAACATGATTAGTTATATTAGGCCGTTTTTGAGTTGTCGGAAAGTCTCCTCTTCATAGTAAAAAGACGTACCTACAGCCACAGTTAAAGGTAATTACGATATCAAATGGGTTTTTAAAGTTATTTGGCATTTTTCATATAAATAAAGTAAAATATAAGATAAAATTGCTTATTGTACTAATGAAATTGTTATTTTATAGTTTGAAAAAGTTTTTCTGTTGTTTTTAGGGTCCCGTAGTAAACTAGGAACCCTTATAGTTTCGCCATGTCCGTCTGTCTGTCTGTCCGTCTGTCTGTCCGCGGCTTTGCTCGGTGTTCGTTAGAGCTAGAAAGCTGCAATTTGGCATGGATATATAAGTCAATTGACTAGCAAGCCAATAAAGTGGTAAATAAAAATTAAATAAAAAAATTAGGGTACCTCCCCTTACTACACGTAAAGTGGGGATGTTTATTTTTTCGCTTCAACCCTATAGTGTGGGGTATCGTTGGATAGGTAATTCAAATTGTTTTTAAATATATTAAATATTCCCATATATTTCGCTTTTAATAAGTTTAATAACATAAGAACTGCTGTGCTGAATTTGGACGATTAGTGTAATAAATCTAACGAAACAAGTCATCCCGATTTCGAAACAACGGGAAAAATGCTTCACGTAAACTTTCAAAATATATCAAAACTAGTTTTTGCCCGCGACTTCGTCTGCGTGAAGTTAGTAATTAGGGTAGCTTTAACAAGTTTTAGGATTTCGTCTAAAATCATGATTGATTTATTGAACTGTCACCCTAGCCAGTACAAAAAAATACCAAAGAATAAATTTGATTAGATAAACCTAATAAGTACATACATTATTTTTATCAACCGATAAAACTCATTTTAGCCCAATGCATTAAACTTGCAACAAAGCTTAACTTTCTTTAGACCAAGAAAAGTCTGCAGCGATTTTGATGGCACACGCGGTACAAGTCTTTTACTCATTTCGCTTCCTTTGGAATGATTTGTTTTAAAGTTTTATTGTATGTAAGAGTTAGGTTACATTGCAGGTGGAATTAAAAATACATATACCTACATATTTAGATAAACCGAAACTCTACCTTTTCAGGTGTACTTACATACATTTGCAGTATACATTTTGACGACCGGTCTGGCCTAGTGGTAGTGACCCTGCCTGTGAAGCCGATGGTCCTGGGTTCGAATCCCGGTAAGGGCATTTATTTGTGTGATGAACACAGATATTTGTTCCTGAGTCATGGGTGTTTTCTATGTATTTAAGTATTTATATATTATATATATCGTTGTCTGCGTACCCATAACACAAGCCTCCTTGGGCTTACCGTGGGACTTAGTCAATCTGTGTAAGGATGTTCTATAATATTTATTTATTATACATATAATAATAATACGTATTTAGTTAGGTACATACTAGGAACACTCATGAGAAACTTAAATAATCATTTATACAGTAAAATCATTTTTCTATTTGCTTTAAATAGTTGTAGATCCATGTCTTTAAAACAATTGTGAAAGTTATGTCATTCTCACAAATTACTACTAACTATACGGAATTTTATCCTAATTGGTTCAGTGATCAGGGTTTGACCGATGACAAACTCATTTACAATTTTAATTTTACTATATTAGTATGGATTAGAGTAGGTGATATTAGGGTCTACACTAATAAATACATCGGTACTCCTTAACATTTTTTTTTTATAAAGTTAATATTTTTAGAAATAACCGCTCCGAAAGAAAAAAATTGTCCCCCCCCCCCTCGCCACTCTAAACTTTTAAACCATGGGTCCAAAAAAAATCTTAGAAATAGAACTTAAAAATGACATTAAATGAAAACTATAGTGAACATGATTAGTTATATTAGGCCGTTTTTGAGTTGTCGGAAAGTCTCCTCTTCATAGTAAAAAGACGTACCTACAGCCACAGTTAAAGGTAATTACGATATCAAATGGGTTTTTAAAGTTATTTGGCATTTTTCATATAAATAAAGTAAAATATAAGATAAAATTGCTTATTGTACTAATGAAATTGTTATTTTATAGTTTGTCAAAGGACTGTCTCGTATCAAACATAGACAGAGAGAATCATACTATCTTTGTCTTACCCAGAAGAAAGGGATGAGTATAGTTTTTTTTGTTCTTATTTACTGACAATTTGGTTTGACCAACTATATATTTAAATTTTCTGAAATAATTTAATTGTCTGTACGAGGAATGCTGTTGACAATTGGGCAGTTTTAGAACGAAAAAGTAAAAAATTGAAAAGTAAGAGGACTGCAGTTTGCTAAAATATGTGTTTTCCATAAATATTGGAATCTACATATTTTCGCTATGGGATATTTATCTACAGACATGCAGTCTCCGATTGCAAGTAAGTCCTAAGAAAAAAAATCATGGCCAGCTGCTGCAACTGCTGTTTGCACCCAGCAACTGTTGTTTTTTCTTACTCTGACTTTTATAGGCAAAGATCTACAATAGTTATTTACAGTACATATAGTGCTACTTTACCGCACTAGTGCGATAATTAGCACATTACGTAACTATGTCGAAAATTTAAAGGGCCATATGTACCGTAAAACGTTGTACGATACATGTGCAAATAGGTAATTCGCAACTCGTGTCGATTTAACACACTCCCTTCGGTCGTGTTTTAATTTATCGCCACTCGTTTCGATTTTCCTATTTTTCGCACTTGTATCGTAATGTACTATTGTGCAACAAGAGAGGAAAGTTGGTTTTTCTTGCGAGTGTTTATTTTGAGTCCCGAGAAAGCGAAAGATTCTATAATTGAATCACGAGCGAAGCGAGTTATTCTAAGTTAGAAGCTTGAGCGTAGCGAGGGACTCAAAAACACGAGATATAAAATAACTTTGCTCTCGTGTTGCACACATTATTTTTCACCTCAGCAGCTCGAACAAGCCTACTTTCGTCACTCCCTGGAGTGAGGAAAGTGCGACTTTCCTCACTCCAGGGAGTGAAACAATGTAGCTTTTTAATTTAGTGAAGGCCATGAACTTCATACTTTTATTACATTTTTTTTATGGTACGGTACGGTACGGTATGGTCCGGTCCGGTACGGTACGGTACGGTACGGTCCGGTCCGGTCCGGTCCGGTCCTGTTCGGTCTCGTCTCGTATCGTATCGTATCGTATCGTATCTTATCGTATCGTACATATTATAATACTTTTTTTTCTGTTTATTCTGTGTAATTCGAAATACATTTTAACCTTTAATATGTTCTCACTACTGAGGTGAAAAATTATGTGTGCAACACGAGAGCAAAGTTATTTGACATCTCGTGTTTTTGAGTCTCTCGCTACGCTCAAGATTCTACCTTAGAATCTTTCGCTTTCTCGGGGCTCAAAATAAACACTTGCAACTTGCACTTAAAGGCAAAGTAAGTAGCAAACAAAGAGAGTGCTGGGTAGAAGCTTGGATGGAAAACAGAGAGGAACAAGGTGCATTTTCAAATATCGTTTTTTGTATTTTGTAATGTGGTCAATGAAATCCGACGGATTTGGAAATTTTGCTTGTAGGTAGATAGCACTATTCATTTCAAAAAAAGTACAACATTTTGAAAGACAGACACCAGGACTCCTGTCCTGATTACATTTTGAAGTTGGAGTTTTAGCTATGGGCTATATATTATCCTCTGAAGTTGTGCAGTTTATTCACAATTTCCTCCGGAGTTGTATTATTGTTTCACTTAAGAGGAAAGGGCACGACTTCTCCGTACAAGGGTAGTCCTCATTTTCCTCTCTGGACATCAACAGGATAGAAATATTTACACAATTTGACGAACATTAACCACAGTTATGCCTCCTCGATTGATTAATTTTTTGGTTATTACAAGAGTTTGGAGCGTAAAACAAATTCCATACAACATTCCAACATTACAATATTCCAATATTACAACATTACAACATTACAACATTCCATATAACAAATTTCACAGCAAAGACCTACGTAAGTAACTTATCGATCCAATTCGATAAGTTGACAAATGCTTCCGTGAGCAACCTCAAGGCAGTTTACACTTATAATTTAATACAACTACACATAATGCCGCCTTAAGGAGAAAAACCATAAGTGACAATTTTTGCGAAATTGAGTTATTGACACCCTCGAAATCAGGAAGAAAAATGTGATTTTTCTATCTAGCAGTTATTTCTTTATCTCTAACAGGTCAAGATTTAGACAAGCATAACTACACGCCATTTTGGTAAAGTTAGTTCCTTTTTGAGAAAGAAAAAGCATAAGTTTATATTCATAGACAGAAAAGTACTAAAGTGACGACTTGTGTTTTTTTTCCCTTTTGTGTTGAATTTAAGCCCAACATCTATTTCATAAGAAGAAAAACCATAGTTTAGTATTACATAAAATTTCTATGTAAAAAACCCTTAAGTTGACAAAAATGTTCATTTTTGTTAGTAAAAAAATATTATTAGTCATAACTCTTGGAACCTAAAAAAACATAAGTTGCACATTATGTTTTTTCTGTCTCGTATGACTCTTCCTTATGCTTTTTCTGCTTAGTGTCGGTTTCAAAAACAGTGAACTTGTGGTTTATTTCTTAAACATTGTTGTCAGTTATGCTTTATCAGGCTAGTAGGTAGTCCCCCTCCGGTCTCCTCAAAGACAGATTTCGGGCGGTTCACTTGGCGCGCGCGGCTTGATCGGTTTTTTTCCTTTGGAAGAGGTTGCGAGTACGACGCAGTACGCACGTATTCATACTCCTGCCTATTTTGAAAAACATGAGAAGTGTTAACGTGTATTGGTGTACCGCATTCTGTTTCAACCTTAGATTTTACTACAAAAGGACATTTTTGCAGGTAAAAATTTTGGCTTGGCATTTGGTTTCAGTTTCAGGGTTATATTTGCCTTTTTAAAACTACCCCAGCTTGGTTCAAATACAAAAGAGCTCTTTTTTTATTTTCTCTAGATACGCCTAGCTGTTTAGTTGGAACATCTAGACATGCGGCAGCGTGTCCAGCCAAGTTAAAAGAAAAAGTAGCAACCGTGTGTAATATTACACAAACCATTTCGAGCTACTTTTGACCCCTTCATAACTTCAAACCTTTATATAACCTGCACATATGAAAATTGGCACATTTGTTCAAGCCTATTATATTTAGCTTGTCTAGAATACGAAATTTGGGTTAGGTATATTTGTAGCACCTAATGGCAATGTGTCATAAATGTTACTATTTAATTTTGTTATCAAGAGAGAGACCTTTTTTTTCCGAAATGTCATGTAATAACTTGTAATTATAACAATTCAGTTGTTCATCGTAACTCCTCCAATTTTCACCACAATTTTTTTCTAAACTCGTAATACGGAGCATGACTGGTGAGACATCTTAATGTTTTTGGTTTTTTCTTATTCTGGAAGCAATTTTCGTAAGTCGACGATACTCTGATTTGAGCCTGGCGATGATCGTAATTGTTTTATGAGTTGCGATAATGTATCCTTTTTTAATTCTTGTATTACCACTTGCAATTTTTATTTTAAATTCCTCTAGTAGTGACATTATCGATCTTTAGATTGTACCTCATTTTCATTACATTATTACCTAAAGATCTCTAAAAGCATATGTACTTAGTGGAATCTAATTGTAATAAATTTGAGTTTTGTATTACATTATTGCTATTATTAAGGGTATCTCAAAGAATTAGTAAGTACTTAGTGCAATCAAATTGTGGTTAATTTTAGTTTTGTGTTACATTATTACTCAAAGATTTCTAAAAGTATCTTATTTGTTTTCTTTTAATAAATAATTTTGATTCCTCATCGTATTTTTATGAATTCCTTTAACGAGATAAATCATAATTTGATTACTTTAACTAAGCAAAAAAACCACAAAGTACCCAATTGTGCTTTTTCAGCTTCTAGATCGATTAGTAACATAAGCACAACTGTGTACTTGTGCTTTTATTTCTTAGACATCATAGTGCAAAACTAACACAAAAAACATAAGTACGCACTTATGTCATTTAATCTTAGTAAAGATATTTTAATTCTATTTGTTTTACGAGGTAGTAACTATTTTTTCTAAATAACTTATTTAAATAAATAGATAATCGAATAATTTATAATGCATAAAAATTCTACACTATTTCTTTGTTCATTAACAAAAGTTTCAACTTTGTACTTAGAATTTAACCTATTTGAACAGGAGCGCAAAGTTTTTTGGCTTTTTCTCGAAACTTACTTTTTGTCAGTTATGGTTTTTTTCCTTGAGACGGCAGAGTCAACTACCGTAACTAGGAAAAAAATGATAAGCGACATACGAGGGTGTTTACATTTGCAAATTCACCATAAGTTACTCGCGTATGTTGCTTACTTGAATAAAACTTACAAGGTGTAAATCCGGCCTAAGAGGAATTTTCCTCCCGCGGACGCTCCGGCTGTGGAATGAGCTTCCTAGCGAGGTTTTCCCGAGGGTCTACACTATGGGGTTCTTCCAAAAAGGAGTATACAAGGTTTTAAAGGGTCGGCAACGCGTATGTAACACCTCTAGAGTTGCAGGCGTCCATAGGCTACGGTGACTGCTTAACATCAGGGCCTTATGCTTGTTTGCCACGGACGTTGTATTAAAAAAAGAGGGCACAAAAAGTAAAAAAATACACATAATTATTTATATTCTTTTACCAATTATCCTCCTACTCATAGAGGCTGCAACCAGTCCCTTACCCAATGAAAATGTAAATAATATTTTTTAAGAAAAAAACAACCGACTTCAATGGGGGATGCCGTTGAGAGGTTACTTATTGTTGATGGTGCACTCCAGACAATGAAATGAAAAAGACAGCACCTTTTGCCTAACTAAAAGGAAATAAAACCACCCACTTTTCTAGTAGCATTTCGTTTCTGTAAGGGTCACAGTTCTAACCTAACCTAACCCAATATTCTGATAGTATTTCGTTTCTGTAAGGGTCACAGTTCTAACCTAACCTAACCCACTTTTCTGATAGCAGTTCGGTTCTGTGAGGATCGCAGTTCAAAAAAGTTCCACTTCATCTTCACGGAGTTATGGAGTAACAAACATTTAAAAAAAACATACAACCGAATTGAGAACCTCCTCCTTTTGAAATCTTGAAGTCGGTTAAAAACCTCACAAACGGATATAATGTCATTTTTAACCGACGACATCCTTCGTGCTTAGCCGTCAGTATTCAGTGGGCAGGTATGCTGATAACTCTGTCCATCGCCGATTTGCGTGAGTAGGTAGGTGTACTGTTTTTCGAGCTTCGAACACTTTTCTCCCAGTAACATCCGCTAACACAACGCACTATTTAGCATTCCTTGGTAACGTCATGCAATCTAAATTTATTTTCACGTACACGAGCATCGGAACGCGTAGATAGCGTGCGCATAGATGTAATAAAATGGACCAATCATATGCGGGCGTTTTTTACTTTTTTCTAAACATAATGGCTTTCTAATTCCTGAGCGCTAGCTAGCCATAGCTTGCTGTCTACAAACTTCATTCGACAATACTGTGCGCACGTACTACACCGATATGGTATCGATATATACGGTAGATATAAAACTACACGCTTAAAAGCTAAAATTGCTTGTTTATATTCTCGTATATAAAATCCACAAGGAACTGAAGAAAATGAAAACTTCTGACAACCATAGATTTTTGAGACAATACTTTAAACGTCTTACGTTTCTGAAACAATAGGTACGAGAAAGTGTAATTGTGACTGTGCCAGCAGATAATAAAAATAAGATAAAAAATATATATAATAATGATTTTTTTTAAGAGAATTTGTAATATAACTATTGCAAATTATGCGTAATCTGATACGTAGCGCTTGATTCATTTAATGATTATTGGAAAGTAGATAACATAGAACACTTACCCAGAAGTGTTAATACTAACGCAATCTGTTAAGTTTGTCATTATCATAATTAGACAAAATTAGACAAAACGGTACAACATACCTTCCACAAGTGACAAAACACTTGGCAGATTTCGCATGTCACAAGTAAAATTGAGCCCTTGCTGTTTAGACAACTGCTGGTAGTTAGATTGGATTGTCCTGTGCTGGGTGAATTTCTTTTCTTGTGGTTTAATATTTCTTTCGAGATAGATCTCACTAACTGCTTAACACAAAACGAGTGGATTTTATTCCATTGAAATGACACAGTCAACAATCGCCTAGAAACCACTGATCAATCGTCTAAATAAATCTAAGACAAATATAAGATAAATCAAAAACTCTAAGACAAAAACAAAACGCAAAAAATACCCAGGTGGACTTTTTGTCCCTCCACCAGCTCAAGCCGAAAACTTCGCCTGATATTAGTTCTATTACACTAATTTTCGCCTACATTGCGCTAGGCAAACTGTATTGAATATTTTGAGCCTAGCACATTTTGGCAACGACGGATGTGACGTGTCTGCTAATGGACGGGAGGCCCAAGCACCGGCGTGACCTCGTCCTTGCGCGCGCGCCGACCCGCGCTGCTGGCTGAACCGAATAGCCGTATGTCACACTGAATCTTGTATGAAAAGACGACATTTTGACTTGGCACGGCCATCGCGCTTCCATTCAACTCGCCGCATACTGGCTTTGCCTGTGCTAATTTGCGAGATTACTCTTTTACCGACCCGCCCCGCCTTCACACGGATCACGGGTTACACAAAACCTTAACAAACCTTACCTCAAGATTCATGATATACAGTAGGTATACCTCAATACTGTATTCGACAAACAGAACTCCTCTTTGTCAGTTAAGTATGTACTTACAAACAGCTACAAACCTAGAAATAATAAAATATATGAAGTTCTTGTGACAATTTTGATCAGTTCGCCCTTGCAAATATCTTATTCCGTGTTAATTTTTTCATGGCTCTTGACTTAAAAATCAATATAAAAACTACAAATTTGCGTTAGCCCCCTCTTAAGTAGTGAGGCAAAAGCTGTCAATAAATCAATAAACCCTTTTAGGAATCCTCTCCCACTCTAGTCGTAAAGATAAACATTTCCAATGAAAGCAAGTGACTCTCAACGAAACAAAACAAGCCAAGATTTTTTACTCGAGTTCCTTGTGTTTCTGTGGACATTAAATACTTGGTCCGACAAACATCATAATATGAAGTCAAACGTGAACTTTATTTTTCCTATTAGTTCGATTAATCGGACTACAAGGAATTGTTAGTCCGCTTCGTCGTACCGATCGGACCAAATGAACTCAATTATAGCTAATATTGTCTTCGGTTACCGCGATAGTTACTCATGAAATAAAACTATGAAAACGGATTATATCGCGTATATTGAATTTATAATACATCCCGACGTTTCGAACCCTTTACAGCGTTCGTGGTCAACGGGTGACTGAGGAAAAATTACAAAGTGCAAAAATACCCACATACTAAAATAATGAACAATCATAGACTACAAACTTTAAGGCTGGTTGTACATGCAAAATCGGTTCATAAGGCTACAATATACACTACAATTATTTTCAAGTAAATCATCATTCGCTTGCCCTTGTCCCATTCACTTGGGGTCGGCGCAGCATGTCTTTTTCTTCCATACATCTCTGTCACCCGTCATCTCATCATTCACTTGCGTTAGTTTCATATCATCTTTCACACAGTCCATCCACCTTTTCCTCGGTTTTCCTCTCCTCGTACTTCCCTCCACATTCATTCTTAATACCTTTCTCGTCACATGACTTTCATCCCTCCGCATCACATGCCCGTACCATGCTAGGCGATTTGCCCTTACTTTTTCTGTTATGGGTGCAACTTTCAGGCTTCCTCTTATATACTCATTCCTTATCCTATCCATTCTCGTCACGCCACACATCCACCTTAACATTCTCATCTCCGCTACATGCAATCTCTTTTCATCCTTCACCTTTAGGGCCCAACACTCTGATCCATACATGACGACAGGTCTTATGATCGTTTTATAAATTTTACCCTTCAACCGAAGGGGCATACGGGCGTCACAAATGGTTCCCGTAACCTGTCGCCATTTCATCCATCCTGTGCTAATCCGGTTTTTTCAAGTAAAGATATATATATATATATATATGTATATCTTATTATATATATATATATATATATATATATATATATATATATATATATATGTATATATGTATATATATATGTATGTATATATATAAATTCAATATACGCGATATAATCCGTTTTCATAGTTTTACTTCTTCAATTATAGCTAGTCTATATCATTCATAAAATTTTGTTTTCCCCTCACTAGTTCGGAAAGTTGTCTTTTATCCTTCAATACAAGCGGGGAAAAACGCGTTTTATCCACTAGTGGGGAAAGTAATTTGACCTTGGACGGAGCGTGTTTAAGTAGCTTGACATATAACAAAACGTAAATCGTTTATGATAATGATTCGTTCGACATTAATTATCATTAAATAAATGGTTTGAGAATCTAATGAAAAATACTAAATGTAGCTTTATTTAATGATTTTAAGTCATAAACCTTAAAATTCCATAAGAAACGTTTGTTTTTTTATAATGATGTTAAATATAATTCTGAACGCACAAGTTGAGTCGATGCAATTTCAAAACGCATCGTTGACATTTCATACGTCAGAAATGTCAACATTGTCAACAATTTTTTTACTAAAACCGACTCGCGTAAAAATACACAACTTCCAGAGTTTTCTGTTATAATATCGTAAAGAAATGAGTGATTCCAGTGATGAAGATGATCTCACGTCTGTGGATGTTGCATTTTCCTCGCTATAGTGAGGTGAAAAGTTTTGTGTTATACACGGGCGCAAATTTGGAGGACGCTTGTGTGGGACGCCACCTGCGTTGACACGCTCGCGCCGTCCTACCTACAGGCGACCTCCGTCAAGGCGGGTGCTGCGGCCACAACGGCAGAACTAAACAAGCGGCGCAAATATGCTATCCTCGGCGAGGGCTACATATTTGCGCCGTTCGGAGTCGAAACTCTGGGACCGTGGGGGCCCAGTGCCAAATCATTATTTAAAGATATTTCAGAGCGCCTTGTAGACGCCTCTGGTGACCAGAGGGCTGGCAGCTACTTCGGCCAGAGACTAAATCTGGCCATCCAAAGAGGTAACGCTGCCAGTCTTCTGGGCACCATTCCACATGACAGCGACCTGGGGAGCATTTTTTATTTATAAGTTTATTTTAAGTTTTATAAGTTTAGTTTAGTTTTAGAGATTAGTTTATTTAATTTTAAATTTATTACATTATATAAGTTACCTGTACCTAAATAAAGGATTAATTTTACTTCTCGTGTGTTGAAACACTCGCTACGCTCAGGATTCTATTTTAGAACCACTCGCTTCGCTCGCTGTTCACCTATAGAATCCTTTCGCTTGCTCGTGTTTCAATTCTACACTCGCGGGTAAAATACAACTTTGCACCCTTGTATAACAAATAACTATTTCCCCTCACTAGCTCGGAAAGCTGTCTTTTATTCTTTAAAACAAGCGGGGAAAAACGCATTTTATCCACTAGTGGGGAAAGTAAATTGACCTTGGATGGAGCGTGTTTAAGTAGCTTTTGACAGATAACAAAACGTAAAACGCTCATAATAATGGTTCGTTCGATATTTATTATCATAAATGTAATAAAAATACCAAATTTAGCTTTATTTAATTATTTTAAGTCATAAACCTTAAATTCCATAAGAAACATGTGTTTTTTTAAATGATGTTGAATGTAATTCTGAATGCACAAGTTGAGTCGATGCAATTACAAAACGCATCGTCAGAAATGCCAACATTGTCAACAAAAATTTTCTTTCCGACTCCGACACGTAAAAATACACAACTTCCAGTTTTTTGTTATAATATCGTATTATCGTACAAAAATGAGTGATTCCAGTGCTGAAGATGATCGAACGCCTGTGGATGTTGCACTTTCCTCGCTATAGTGAGGGGAAAAGTTTTGTGTTACACACGGGTGCAAATGTATTTAACTTCTCGTGTGTTGAAACACTCGCTACGCTCAGGATTCTATTTTAGAACCACACGCTTCGCTCGTGGTTCAACAGTAGAATCCTTTCGCTTGCTTGTGTTTCAATTCCACACTCGCGGGGAAAATACAACTTTGCACCCTTGTATAACAAATAACTATTTCTTATTTTAATGTAAAGTACCTAAATCAATATCGTACAATAAAATGTCGGTTACGGCGCTCGCCAGCCGCTGCCGCGGCACACTCGCTTCGCTCGTCGTCGCACCTATCTAGGCTTTATGCAGTATGCATGTCGCGTTACTCATGTCTAGAACGCGTGATCCGATTAGTAGGACGACGTGGTCTAAGAAAACGACAGTTTCTATACTCCGATTCATTAACCGGACCAACAAGAAATCAAAGGTTCACGTTAAAGCATTCGCCCACTCCGTAAACAAAAAAAGGTAACAACTTCCTATTATTAGATAGTCCCATTAAAAATGAAATAATAAACCCGAAAAATAATACCGGTATATATTATAAGAAGCAAAAACCGGTTCCGAGTCTTGTATGTAACAAATGGCAAAGAAAGAGCAGAATGTTTTAAGAGGTAAGTAGAAAGTAAGTAAACAAATATTAAATGAA
The DNA here is from genome assembly GCF_947568885.1 of Cydia strobilella. Taxonomy (NCBI): domain Eukaryota; kingdom Metazoa; phylum Arthropoda; class Insecta; order Lepidoptera; family Tortricidae; genus Cydia; species Cydia strobilella. The sequence continues at coordinate 18,725,387 of NC_086041.1, read as the reverse complement.
ATATTCTTATGCCTAGTAGAAGCACTTAATTTATACTAAATAGAGACTGTACAATTTTGGCTCAAATATACATAAGTGGAGGTAAAAAGGTTGCTTTGGCCCCACAGTTGTTTAACCTACGGATCATACAACTCTTTTCAGTACTAGCTTTTGTTTGGTACAATATTTAGTTTTGAAAACAAATTGTGTAGCCCCACTTGTGAATTCTCATAAATTCTCATAAATCGGTGCAGCGGCTTAAGCGTCAAGAAAATTCATTTTTATTTTAAAAATATACCTTACTGTTGGACACATTGTTGTCAATTCAGGATCTGATGGGATGGGAATGTTAAGGCGCTAGTCGCTATTGTTGGCCGTAAACTCTTACTTTCTAGAGTATATATCTGCTTAACGGTTCAACAAAAAATTATGAAAAAAATATATATTAATCTAAATTTAATGTACAACATTTCTAACGTTTGACTTTTTCCCTGTGACTTTTAGTTTCTCCATAAAAGGAACATTACGACAGGCCGTTTTGCGACTAACTTTGCTTATATTTTTTAAACGGTTTATTCGATTAAAGTTATTTTTAAACAAATAAATGTTTTAACAGGCACTACAAATGCAACGTTTCATAATATTAAAAAATATTTTTTTTTAAAGAAATCGAATATTATTCAACATTTCGTGCGTATGTAGTTCGAAAAAGGCGTGGCCGGCAGTCGTGTGCTAGCTTTGAGACGAGGAGGCTGTGTCGCTCGTCGCTCCGTGCCTTCCTTGTAATCTGTATGCTTGTGCTGAGCCTAAGTGCAATAAAATTGGAGTTATTGTTACCAAAGACTAAATAACTGCAGAAAGTTGATTTGGTTCTGACGCGGTTTAGCGCGCTGAACACCGTGTTTCGCAGCCTATTATTACGAAAATAATGACAATATTTCCACTTATGTTTGAGAAAGCTTCATTTGAAATATAAAAATAAAAGTTTTCTAACATGCGCGGACATATTGCCATTTTTACGTTTTTAATAAAGTTCGATTCCTAACAAAACAATAATTTATAGGCTATCAATTTACGTTGTATACAGATATTTATTCATTTCAAGTTATTTTTTTTTTAATTGTGTTGGGAGATTGGGTAATCTCCCATTGATTGGTGGTGGTTGATGATGAAAACGAACAGTGACAAGTAAGAGTCAATTGATATTCTTTTATAAGCTAATCATAAATGAAGGTAGGCATAATCCAAATATAAACTATTTAATAATAATGACCCTTACAATTGTAACAGATAAAACACAAATTAACTAATTGAAGCTTGTAAAGTATAATGCATAAGGGAATATATTTTTATTATAATTTACAACCTCCACTAAACGCATGATCTACTCATACTCAAACGACAAAACATCTGCAAAAAATACATAAATACGAGTATAGCGCCAACCGCGCGCCTCTGGGCTGTAGCTTATTCTTTGAACCTCGTTGTGGTAAATTCACGTACGATCGCAGTGAGCGAGGTGCAGGTACAAAGACGCTGAGACGCTCAATGACACATCAGCGACTATCGGCTCAAGCCCGCTCCAGACTACGCGGCGCGAAGCCGCGAACGCGAGTGTGGAGTCGATTTCGCTGATTAGCGGACTAGACTCCACACTCGCGTTCGCGGCTTCACGCCGCGATTCGCGCACTAGTGTGGAGAGAGCTTTATTTTATGTTAAATTGGTCATTAATACACTTTGAATCGTGGTTCCAAAATAAAAAAATAAATAAATAAAAATAAAAAAATCATCTTGCATGGAGGGTCCAAATTTTCCAAGTGCGGTAGCGACCCCTAAATGTATTTAAAAATTCAGAAAAAAAAAACATTTGTATTTGAGTGGTAGATTTTACATTAAGCGGTGCCCCGTAGAAAAACATAACATCGACAAATAATGCACGTTTCTCTAAAGAGTTGTTAATCGATTAGCTTGAACAAACGGGTATAGAAAATGTATAGCGAAGTATTCAATAGGGGATATTACTGCAATGTTCTGCCACCAGAATGCACGACTAGCGTTTTTAGTAAACAATAGAGTAACTTATACATTATACTTATACGTTTTTGACAAGTTTTCAGAGATAATAAATATGACATTGATGCATAAGGCGGTTTGTTTACAGAGGACCTACCTGGAAACGCGAATCCGAAATTTCGCTATCTGCCTCTTTATCGCTCCAATATGCTGTAGCTCATTAAAGAGGCTAGCTTTGATGAAAAATTGGAGCGGTCTCTGAAGAAGTCTCTGAATTTCAACTTTTCGGGTACCGGTTCTGGTAATGAAAATCCCGGTTCTTCGGTACTTTTCGGTACTGAAAAGTTAGTAAAGTAAACCTCATTATTCACTTTAAAATTTGGCGCGTAATCTCCGTAGCACCCGTGTAGTACTCTCGGCAGTCTCGGCTGCCCAAGGTTTGTCCCGCTCGGTATTTTCCGGCTACGATAATAACCTTGACAGTCCGGCTCGAGTAGTCAAATAAATACTTATTATAAGTATTGTAGCTGTTGTAGTTTGATGGTCTATATATGTGAATGAAAACAAAGAAGTAAAGATTAGGGGGCCAATCCGAACGTACTTTTTGATATTTAAATTATTATTTTATGATTAGTTTTGACCAGTGATATCCGAATCAAACACGCGTAGTGACACCGTGAGTGTAGTGTGTTTGGACAGACCAACGAGTGTGAACGCGACCGGACCAACAAGTGTGAATGCGACCGTTGGTAACGTTGAAAGTGAACGCAGCCGACGCGCAAGAATGAGGGTAGACAGAGCGCTGTCTACACAACTTTGACACCCACCCGTTATCTTCAGTCACCCGTGAACATGATGCATGTAACTGCGTCGAAATATCGGGAGCTCACAAATAATACAAAAGGCGGTCTATATCCCGGTCAATATAAGTCTATTATTTTATGTGAAAAAGAAAAAGACAAACTACACACATCAGTGCGGAAAAGTTTTAAAAACGTTAGGTGGATCAACTTAGTGCTAATGGATTACGCAAGCATTTAAAAAAATGTTCATTTAATTGTCCTTGACGTGCAGCCAGACCCACAACCAGGACTCAGTACAAGAGATGATTCTTTGCACACAGACGTTTTCCCAACGCCAACTACTCAAGAACGTGAAGCTTATAGTCTACTTAATGAATTTGATTGTAAACCCAAAAATAACAAAAACGACAGAATTTGTCGCATGGTTCCATGCTTGTACTCGACAGAGTTCCTTATATTTCTCGATTTGACACCGCTGTTCGAAGCTGGTCAACCGCTGCCTAATAAATCTCCCAGCACAATCAGGGAAATTCCACTCAAGGAATATGACACAAAAAGAGAACGCCTTCGTGAAGGTCTACGAAAGTTAATGAGTGAAGAAAGAAAATATACTATTTCTCTTGATTAGTGAAAGGTTATGAAACTGTCGATTGTTCTTATGAGTCATTAATTGCTTTTCCATTTATTGATCATTAAAATAATAGTTTATGACATATTTTTTTATAGATCTTGTGCATAAAATGCCGCATTTTACGAAAATTATTGAATAAAGTAAGAAAGCTTAAGTACATAATTGTGATTTTTTGCTAGTGTCGATTTTCATCATTTTGTTCTTTTCTAGGTTGTGTTTGTACTGAATTACACAAAATTGAATCTTAATTTTCAGTTTCATATAAGTAATTCATCATATAACAAAAAATACAACAGTAAATACTCAGTACCGAAAAGTACCGAAGAACCGGGAAATCCCGGTTTTTTTCCAGTACCGGAAATGTCAGTCCCGGTTCTGGGAACAGTACCGGTTCCGCATTCCCTACTCTGACCTAAAAGTACTTTAAACAAAATTGAAAATTTTATTTGTATTTTTTTCGTATAGCAATATATCCAATAATTGATGTCATATAATTGTCATTACTATACGCACAACATACGTGACGCACGTCAAAATCGGCTGGCTAAAAAAAATATCGAAGTAAAATCATAATTCGTTTTTTTTACAAAAAACTATAATGTCTTATGGGATCTGAAATTCTGCATACTTGTTACTAATAGAAAGCCACATCATCAAAAAAAATTACAAGCCAAAACTCGCTGTGGGCAGATTCACTTAGCTTATGGCCTTTCATTCGATAGCGTGGAGTCCCTAGCAAGCTCGGCCGAATTTCACCATCCCATACAAACGGAGTTTCGTTCTCATTTTAAAACTACGTGTTGATTGATTGGATTGTAATGAAACTATGCACATACAATGACATGAAATATATCTAGGCTTGTACTTAGTTTATATAGCTCCAGTTTATAAAACAAACGAAATAGAGCAAAAAACTAGTTTTTTATGAAAAACTTAAATTCGCTGTATTTTTTTAAGTAAGTATGTAAATATGTAACTATGCTTGTACGGGTTAAATCTTGCAAGTTAAATTTGACCCACTTCCCGGTTTCCGATGAAGCTGAAAATTTGCATAGGTACGTGTGTAAGTTGGGTGACAATGCAATATTATGGTACCATCGAGTTGATCTGATGATGGAGACAGGAAGTGGCCATAGGAACTCCGTGATAAAACAACGCAACCTCATTGTGTTTGGGTTTTTTAGAATCTGTCTTGATGAGTATTAGTTGTATGTGGAAAGAAAAGTAGTCAGCGATAAAAGCTTGTACCAAAAATGAAATTTTTGCCAAAAACTTTTAACTATGGTGTATGATAGGATTTTTAACATCTGTCACTATGCCTGTCACTTTCGCACTTACATACTTGTTAGAACGTGACAGGCGATAAAAGTGCGACCATGCTACAACTGGGACTAGATATACATTATCCTATTGTATTTAAGTACAAAGTTTCAGAGCAATCTAGCTAGTCGTTTTAAAATGAGAGCGTAACTACGTTTGTATGGAGAACTGAGCTTGCTTGACTCTTTAGTGTCATTTTGTATGGGATTTTAACTTTCGAAAACGTCCCGCTTGGCGCGCTGTTCACAATTCCATACAAAAATATTGGGCTATGGGATATAACGCAAACGCAAATGCTCGTCACGCTATCCAATGAAATTTACACTAGGGGTTCAGAGCATGATTGGAATATTTTACAATGTATTCGATTTTTCTATTATGATTTTATTGTTTTAATAATAAAAACTAGTTACAATGTCAAGTACCTACCTACCTAAGTATATTGTGCTAGTTAAACCAAGAAAAGTCAGCAGAGATTTTGACAGCACACGCAGTGCCAGTGTTATTTATGCATCATAATTTAATATAAGTTTGACGTTTAAAATAACACCTGCACTGCGTGTGCTGTCAAAATCTCTGCAAACTTTTCTTGGTTTGACTATACGTGTATAACGTGTACAAATCCCACTGTAGCCTACCTATTTATAAATATTATAATTTTGTTATTTAAGTATCAACTTATTATACACGTGAACATCTTCAAGGCCGATGTAGGAGTCGTATTTTATTTTTTCCCTAAAAAATCAAGACCTTAATATTCTGAACGAGGACTTAAATAAACATAGGTAATATTTTCTTACTCATTGTTACAGCCAAGTAAGAGCGCCTGTTTTTTAACCGACTTCAAGATTTCAAAGGAGGAGGTTCTCAATTCGGTTGTTTTTTTTTTTTTTTATTATGTTTGTTACTCCATATCTCCGTCATTTCTGGACCGATTTTGAAAATTCTTTTTTTGATTGTAAGTATATACATACAGATTGGTCCCGTTTTTGTCAAAAAGCAGTTCTGATGATGGGATCCATGAGGAATCGAGGGAACTCCTCAAATGCCAAAGGCATTCATTGTGATTTTAGTATTTTCATCAACAAATCAAGCACTTACATTTAAAAAAGTGACATTTGATAAAGTGGAACTGCTGATGATGATCAGAACGGAACTCTTCAATGCCGCATAGTTCACGTTTGGCGATTTGTTCTCTTCCTTATGGACCCAGACCCAAACTTGGACCCGGACTCGGACCCGGACCCGGGTCTGGACATGGACCCCAACTCGGACCCGGACCCGGACCGAACTCTGACCCAAACTTGGACCCGGACAGCCGGACACGGACCCGGACTCGTATCCGGACCCAGACCCGGACCCAGAAATGCTACTAGCAAAATTGGGTTAGGTGCGTGGGTGGGTTTTGAACTGCGATTCTCACAGAACAGAACTGCTATCAAAAAAGTAGCTTAGGTTAGGTTAGAGCTGTGACTCTTACAGAAACGAAATGCTATCAGAAAAGTAGGTTAGGTTAGGTTAGAACTTCGTTATGTTTGTTAAGCAAGTTAGGTTTTCAAGAAACATTTTTGTCAAGCTCGAGTTCTGATGATGGGAACCATGAGGAATCGAGGGAACTCCTCAAATGTGAAAGGCATACATATAGTTATTTTTGTATTTTTATCAACAAATCCAGCATTTACATTGAAAAAAGTGACATTTGATGAAGTGGAACTGCTGATGATGATCAGAATGGAACTCTTCAATGACACATAGTTCACATTTGGCGATTTGTTCTCTTCCTTATGGACCCAGACCCAAACTTGGACCCGGACTCGGACCCGGACCCGGGTCTGGACATGGACCCCAACTCGGACCCGGAACCGGACCGAACTCTGACCCAAACTTGGACCCGGACAGCCGGACACGGACCCGGACTCGTATCCGGACCCAGACCCGGACCCAGAAATGCTACTAGCAAAATTGGGTTAGGTGCGTGGGTGGGTTTTGAACTGCGATTCTCACAGAACAGAACTGCTATCAAAAAAGTAGCTTAGGTTAGGTTAGAGCTGTGACTCTTACAGAAACGAAATGCTATCAGAAAAGTAGGTTAGGTTAGGTTAGAACTGCGACCCTTACAAAAACGAAATGCTACTAGAAAAGTGGGTGGATTTACCTCCTTTTCTACATAATTAAGCAAAAGGTGCTGTCTTTTTCATTTCATTGTCTGGAATCTAAGAGTGCACCATCAACAATAAGTGAACTTTCAGCGGCATCTCCCATTGAAGTCGGTTTTTTTTTCTTAAAAATTATCTTATAGGTATTTATATCAATGTTTTGGTTGAAGCGAATCGTTGTCTCATTTGTGGGTTAAAAATGGTATTGAGATGAGACAGCTAGTCGTCGCTCGATTTGGTTTCACCTTAAGGGTCACCCATAAATTGATTTTCCAGACTAACGAAGGTTATTTTGTTAACAATAAAGTTGTGGATATAAGGGACTAGTCCAGGGGGCTAGCTAAGGTGACAGTCGTTGATAGAAAACGCTAATCGAAACCTAAATATTGGATGGAAATAGTCACATGACTTGTCGTAGCATTTCTCATCCCGATACGTTTTTAAAGTGAAACTTATTCTATCGCTCCAAATTTATTTTACCATTAGTTAAATTCTTCTTTATTCGTAGTACTTAGAGTTCATAGTCTCTAAAATAAGCATACGACTTTTTGTTTTTGAACATCACGGGTACAATACTACTACTTAATACTTAATTCATTACAATGGCTAATATTTGCTTAAATTTTCATATGTTGGGCTTATGTCAAATTCAAATAGAATCAGTCAAAACAAAATATATAAATAATAATGGGTATGTACGTTAGTAAAATTCTATTTTAAATCTAGTAGTTAGAGTTCATAGTCTTTTGTCATTATTCTTTATGTTTATCTAAAATATTCGATATTCTAAATGTGAAACAACATTCGCTACTTAGATTCTGTTGTACTGTGAATGGCAAATAGTCACCCTGGCAGTTGTAACTTAGCAACTGTTGTTTACTCTTCTTTTTCTAATAATTTTGTTCACAACAACCATGTCCGATGACATTCTGCAAAAAATAGTGCGATTTGAATTCGCTAAAGGCACGTGGGAGGAACTAGCGCACCTGCTTATACAAGAGATAAGAACTACTTATGCCTGAAATTCTTCAGCTACAACATGGACCCGAATCATGACATCATTACTCATGTGTTAATTTGAAAGAATTTCTGGAGCAAACTGTGTACGGAGCTACAGAGCGTGGCGTGGCGATACTACCCGAAATTCTCCTAATGTTATACCAAGAAAATGGATATAGAGTCAGACGCTGCAAGCGGTGGATTCAGCCTACTTGGTACTTACACCTCTTATTAGTTACTATATTTGTATAACAAATTGAAAGCAATAAAAATACTTACTGTACTATTATGTGTCTGTTATTTTCATTCCACTCTTTAAAACCTTTAAATTTCAGTTAAATGCCTACAATCCGAAAAAAAGTTTCCTAAAACCACAAAATTAATTTTTGCAGAACTTTATTATGAAACCTATTAACTTTTGTTTAAATAACTTTTATTCCAGTTATTTAAAAAAACTCCATAGCATATACCAATACAACTTTAAAAAAAGTTTGCTCTAAACTATATTATTGTTTTTTCATTTCGTTTGTCGTTTGTTTGTCGATCAACGATTGTCAGCTTGGCTGTGCCCCTAGATCGGAACAGATTGTACATTGTTGTAGAAGCTAGAAAGTGAAGTGGTGTGGTGGACGAGTTCCACGCCGCTCCGAAAATATTATTTTACATAGTCAAATCCTGCTCGTCCTGAAAATTTCCTTTGTCCGGATGATTCACGTCCCACTCAGTGACAGTATTCAACTAAAGTGATGTATTATAAGTTTTGACTAATTTAGAAATTTGAAATGAAACTGACGCTTCGTTACCTTCACAGTAACAATTAAGACGCATTCCACTGAATCATCCACCCGAGACTTGTATTTTTATTGGCTGTTTGCATTATTACTTAGGTGCCTGTCTCGACAAAGATATATTTCACAGATAAGCAGAGGTAAATGAAACCTTATCTACTCGGTATAAAGTCTGCAATTAAATGTGTACCCCAGAACGGCATCGCTCTCGAAAGCGTTTTGAAATCACCTCGGTAGCGCTTGAAAAATGGCAATGCCTGACGTCACATGAAATTTGCCTACCAAACGGAAAATCTAATAGAGCGCGTAATACGAAGCAAATGTCTCCTTATTGGGGACAGCGACACTAGTTTCGCGCGTGGTTCTTAATTCTTTGTCTAGACGATTTTATGACAGCTGAACGTCGAGTAATATATTTTTAATGGATTCAATACCCGCTCCTAACACGAATCTCACTAGAATAATGAGTTCACAGACTAAATGACCGCAAGAATGCCACAGGAAAACGCCGGCGGCCTGTCGAAAAATACACAATAACCAGTTTGAGCTGCTTTGGTGCAGATTCGGCAGTTCGATGACTTGCATGTGTGCGAATTTAGGAGGGTGTGGCAGAGAGGGGGTGGTGCAGTCATCAACCGGTGATTCATTCCTTTGTTCACTCACCTGGTCCACGTGGTGCACTAACACGTGTTCTGCACTTGCCGAGAACCGCCGACACGGTAAGTGTACTCCAACAAGCGCCTGGAACGGTCATCACCAGAGCACCTGATGAAGTACAATGGGCGTGCGGCGGTGGCTTCCGAATCTTGGAAATATTCCATGTGGTTTATCAGAGAGGCTCCGCGCGCTACTTCAGGTACCTGACTCGTGAGGACAGCCCTGGCGCCTGGGTAGCACGCGGGGACGCTCCTACAGTATGGGGCTACATGTGTCGGAAACGCGCGGTGCGTGCACTCGGGGCGGAGGCCGAGGCTCGACTGCAGCTTCAGCCCGCCGACTCGCCCCCCGCGCGTCGCCAGACGTCAGCTGACCGCGGTTGCACCGGCCCTGACATTGGCGCGCCCGCGCCGAGGGGGAGGGGACGAGGTCGCTGACCCCGCCCGCGGTAGCCTCTTCGCGAATCTCCCCCGCACCGCCAATCCCCCCCGCCCCCGCAACGTCTGTCAGCGAACTGACATTCAACTTTTGGGACGCTGAACGATTTTAATGGGTTTTTTAGGTCTACATTTAAACATCACGATAGTCAGACGGCCAGGCTTATTCGCAAAATTTGTAGACATTAGAATCTAAACCAGTCTCCCATGCTTCAGTGGTATTCAGATATGAAATCGATAAATAAATAAAAACCGGCCAAGTGCGAGTCGGACTCGCGTTCCAAGGGTTCCGTACTTTACACAATTTAAACAATGTATTTTTTATGTAAAACGTGAGTGAAATGTCTTTAAAAACCCCGTAGGGGTCGGATGAAAAACTAAGTAATTAAGTCCAACTCACGCTTGACTGCACATTTCTAATAGATTTTCCTGTCATCTATAGGTAAAGAACTATTTTGTATTTTTTTCAAAATTTTTGACCCAGTAGTTTCGGAAATAAAGTGAGGGAATGGTCATTTTTTGCCTATTTTCTTGAATAACTTTAAAACTGTTTATCCTAAAATTATAAAAAATATATATTGGAAATCCTCACAATGAGCTCTTTCATTTCATATATAACACAGTATAGTTTGAAAAACTTTATTTTTTAATTTTCTCATTTACCCCCAAAAGTGGCACCCATGTTTAAAATTCATTTGTTAACGTTACATGCCCGTCTTCGGGTCACAAACTTACATATGTATACCAAATTTCAACTTAATTAGTCCAGTAGTTTCGGAGAAAATAGGCTATGACAGACGGACAGACAGACCGACAGACGCACGAGTGATCCTATAAGGGTTCCGTTTTTTCAAACAAAGCTCCAGCTAAAAATAGTAGCAGTATTTTCTGATAAGAGTTTTTAGGACAAGATAGTTATTTTCAGCGCCACATACATAGTACTCGTGTTGGCAAGAAGGAAGTAGGTAATACCTGTAATCGAAATCGGCCTCTACCGTCACATTGTATATATTGCATAATTCAACACAGCATTCAAGTACTTCTACAATACTAAGTAATTGAGGTAATTCTAAACTAAATACTTCTTAATACTTACTAAATTCAAGTAGTACCTCTCTACTATTGCTATAATATTTGTTGACCCAGTTCATCCTCTCCCAAATGTAACTAATTAATTAAAATGTAGGAACAAGAATAAACTCCAAAAATAGCCAAGCTACAGGAGTAATGGGCAGAAAAATTATCGAGTTTCGAAAATATAAAAGAAAAATTAGCGCCTAAAACTCTTGGTGACCTACTTATGGCACCGAGTATCTAAGATACGAGAGAACCTATTTCAAAATTATCCGCTTGATGCGTCAAAATGTTATCCGAAACAAATTGAAAGCGCGTGCCGCGTGCCTCCTTGCGCTAAGGGTTGAAAACAAAAAATAATATTAATATTCTTTACCAAATCGCCGCACTTATAGTATACTTACTTATACGCGAGTACGGGTGGCATTGGTGTTACCCTGTTATACATATTATTATATTAGTATCAAATTTAGAGTGTCTGCATATGCCCCACGCTGACTCCGATCATGCCTTTGACCTGAATCATGACAAAATGTCAAACGCCTTATCTTATCATTCCACAGAAATTATTGCTGAAATCATGCAATTCAAAGTTGTAGAGATGAAGTAGATAAAAGGGTAGCGATAGCGTCCTAAAAAACGTTAGGCAAAAATGCTTTAACTCTACATGTCCAGCTGTTCTCTTTCACAGGTCGCACTTTTCAACCGATTCTCGCGAAATTTTGTGAGGTGGTTCGATAATTATGTGTTTTTTTTAACAAAGCAGTATTTTTAAATGCAGGTCTACGGCTGACAGCCACTAATTAATCGTATGTTTTAAAGAGAACAATTGGGGATATATATATTTGTTTTGTAAGTAATTTTAACAATAGCTTTGGCTAGATATAAGAATAAAATGGGTACCTAGGTATATAACTATCTACCAGGTATTTCTTCAGTGTAAGTAGTTTGTTTTCACTGATTTGTGGATATGAACGTGAATTGGCCAAAAACATTGAAACATTATATAAATAATTATGTCACGGATTTAACAATGGAGCTTAAGATAACAAAAACAAAAAGAGCCTAAAAATGACGCAAACTAAAAGATAAACATATTCACAGTTATCTGAACAAGATAACATATCCAACGTCATGCTTGTTTTAATATTACGGCGAATGAACGACTATTTTCGCTTCGGTAATTTTAAGGCGGAAATACCTACACAGTTTTTGACGAATCCAAATTTGAATAATCAATTGATTCCGCCCACGCAAGACACATTATTGTCACTGCGTGTGTCACTGCTAACGCAGCGTATTAGGTACTACGTAGGCGAACAACACGCGAACGCGAAGCGAAGCGATGCTGCTCGGGGTGAATCGATCCAGATATATCGCCCACTTAGGACACTGCTATACTCTTACAGGTAGGTATCAAAGGATTGATTTACCCCGCGCCGCATCGCTTCGCTTCGCGTTCGCGTGTTGTTCGCCTAAGTAGTACGCTGCGGAAGTGCCAAGTCGAGTCGGTGGAAACTTAACATTTAATTTAAGTACGTTCAGAATTGAAACTGGCTTACCGGGCGATCGACGAACTGATATCGAAATCTTATTCAACGTTTCATAATACGCCTCGTCGTGACTGTAATCATCAATATAAAACAGGTAGCATCGTCAATATTAATATGTAGCTGGTACATCCAGCTGCAAAAGTGCATGGCCACTTTATGATTGAATTTCATTTATAATGTGTCCATGCAATTTTGCAGCTCGCTGTACAAACATTGGCATGTCTTAGACGGGTTTAATACAGGTTTAGGTTTTAATTTGGAAAGAAGAAGAAAAATACCTATAGGTAATATTGCCACAACTATAAAGTCTGTTCGGAAAGAGAAGCGCCGTGGCAGAAACGGGAACAAACATTATCAATTTTATATGGCAATCAAACCTTTGACGCCTGTCTTGTAAAAAGTAAACAAACTTCTGTCATTGTGTATTTTCATTTACAAAAACTGCAAGTTTTATGCATAAAATATTATCAAAACAGGATAAATCCGTACATAAAACCACAAAGGAAATTATATTCATTATTGTTCAGTTTTGTCAGCGGAAAGAAACGGCTAAAAGCCGACTATGTCGACTTACAAAGAGTAACACAACGTGCTTCGGCTATGACGGGTATTCGTGTTGTATTTAATATGAAATAATTACCTATTTAATAGTCCCCTGAAGTAATTAGTCTCCGGTACATAATCGGTAAATATATTCATTAAAAATATATTAATTAACGTAAATAATGAAGGTCATTCGTGATCTTAAAATAACAGACAAATAGTTTTGATACTTTACCATTTTAGTCATATTTAATATTTGTATAATTTATTTTCAGGACCGAGTAAAAGTACCTACGGTATCTCGAATAAGAGACAATTTTGTTAGATTGTATGCAATAATTTGTAATCCACATGTCAGATTCAAGCACATCCAGTTCAGATGAAGACAGCTCGATGAGTGTCTCGTCTGGTTATTCTGAAGCTAGCTCAATCATAAGTTACGTTGAATATTTAGATTCAGAGGGCCTACCGCGAACACCGAAGTTCCCGAAATGCGGGCATCTGTCTCTTTTACTCCAATCAAGACGTAATTAGAGTGACAGAGAAAGATACCCGCAATTTGCGCTTGTTCGCGGTAAGCCCTCAGAGTTCGATTTAAATAAAAGTTTTTGTTGAAAATATTTCCTTATTTTTAGTTATGAAATATTATTTCATATTTTGCAGAGACTTTCGACGAAGTAAAATATCGTGATTCGAATAATCCCAATAAGACCAACCTATCCACTGTTTTTATGTCCCCGATACTAAAATTACAGTTCAATTACCTACCCAATCTACCTATCCAGGTTTGTGCTAAAATAACTGTTGGACTGGGCAGATTGGAGTTTGCAAATGTTTATTCAATTCAATTCAATTCAATTCACTTCAATATCGACTGTTGAATTATGAAAGGAGCCTAATAGAATAAATTGCATTAGTCTTGTTCAACTTATGGTGGTCTTGCTTATGTATAAAGACCTTTCTTTCTGATTTGCCAGACTGTGGGATACTTCTGAGAGAAGACAACACAGTTGTCGCAAAATGAAATACCTACAGTATTTTTACCACAGTATTTCTGTATCTGGGAACATCTGGTAGTGGTGTGAAAAGAAACATTGCAATGTTCTCCTTAAATGCTGTATGTGTTAGAAGTGTCATGAGCAGATTGAGAAATAATAACGTAAGATTGCGGAGATTTAACGCAAATCGAACAATGAATATTTTGAAATTTCCTGCATCATTTTGAAGCTCCATATACCTACCGATGAAACATGTGAACGCTTGGTGATGCCCAGATGTTTTTTCTACATAGATGCTTTCACATTTTCAGGGATATAAAAATTGCTTTATCTATGCTTTCCTTCCATTTGAAATGAAATCTAAGGTATCAAAGTTCTAGGAAAAGAAGAAAGCACGGTCATTCGGGTCATTGTACCTACTCAAGTTTGACAACTTATATTTTTTCTCTGTCTGTCAACATGACAGTTTAGTGTTGCCGTGGTTATTTTGTAAAGGTGGCTTCACACTAATGTATGTGGTCGCCACACATAGGAATTGTATAGTTTGGAGCCCCAGCTCTCATTTACAAAAAACTTATTCCATTAACTGATTTCAAGTTTCAACAGCGTCCTATCCTGGTCATCCGGGAAGTGCCATCAGCCATGGCACGGAAGAGCGGTGGAGCGGCAGAAGGCGCGGAGAAGAGGAGCTTCCGGTTAGTGCGGCCAACAGTATGGTAAAATCCCTTGTGGCCAACACCATTAAGCAGTATGACAATAATTAAAACACTGGTATATGTTTTTTGTGGAAATAATTACTTTAATTATTTTATGGCACATGTTCCTGAAGTGCTTGCTGTTTTAAAAGCATTATGTAATGAGGGAGCTAGGTATATAAATGTAAACTTTTGTGAATTTGCTCTAATGGTTTTATTGGGAAAAAAGGATCTCCTCAAATGATAGAATGGAACGCTTTATCAATAACGATTTTTCGATTACACCCACCTCAACCTTAAAGTGTAAACTGGTACCCTTAATCAGTGTTAAATTATTTATCAACAACGTCACAAATTAATTAAAATATTTCATCACAGACATAAGGTCCGCTCCAGATTACGCGGCCCGAAGCCGCGAGCACGAGTGTGGAGGGACCTTAAGAAAAAGTAAAAAATTGCTTTATTACTTTAATTAGCTATTGTGATTGCACACAGAGTGTAAACCCTGTTCGTGATAAAATATCAAATTTTTACTAGTATTCTGATTTACTGTCTATATAGAAATTTTAGCAATCTTTGCTATCCTTAGCATTCATTTTTCAAGGGAAAAAAGATCATTTGAAATAAGGTTTGCGCAGGCCAAATATTGTTTAGCTATTATATACATGACGATGATAATATTCGTGATGGTAGTTGATAGTGATTACTTATTGCCCTCAAAAACCTCATAAGAAAATCACTTCCCAAACGATTTGGAAATGGATTACTAGTCAACTCTTAAAGATAAGTGTTACATATTGATGTTTTTACTTATTTATTATTTTCACCAGTCATTTAACCTGTTATGCGTTGATGTCAGCCGCAAATCATTTAGAAATATTGATGAAAGGAAAACATCAAAGTGGAGTGACACCTCTAATGTTTTTGCTCAATTTCATAATAGGGCCATAGTGCCATCCAATAATTTTGCTAGATCCTTAGTATCTAGTAAATGAGAAAATAAGTATTACATAGATTGTAAAAAATTGCATCTCATGCAATCCTTTGATTTCTTTGATAGTCCTATAATAATTAAGTTTTAATGTGGTACTTGGTAGTACTAATGAAATACCTATATAAGGAACAAATTATTTTTTGTTTCAACTATCATATGATAGGTAGTTTGATGAAATAATGATCTCGCTAGATCCCTAAATAATGTTGTAAGAACTAAATATCCATATTGGAAATACAGTTAATGATAACTGAAAAGGTACTTACTTTTTATAATGAAATCATAAATCATTGTTAATAATTGATTTCATTGTTGCAATACAAAGCCATAACAAACTTTGAATACTTATCTCTAAACATCTACAAGTTATACATCATTGTAGAAGTTTGTGCGGCGAAATATAATTAGGAATTAAACGAACTTACCTGTAAGTGAAGTTCGATTCTAATTATATGAGCCGCACAAACTTCGAAATGATGATCCTTCCCGCCCAGTACCCGCGTTGTCCTGCGACAACCAGGGATTCTAACAGTGTAAATCCCTGTCAAAGTTTAAGATATTATTGGCTTTGCTGAGTTGTGGGCCAGGCTGTTATGTCTGGTGGTATGTTAACTGCCAGCGCGAGCTACGAGTGAAGCTGATAACATGTGTTTTTTCCGCTTTGTAGCGACAAGCGCCTAAGAATAGAGAACCCGCCTAGCGGGTCACTGGCAGTGAAAGTGTTATGACTTGGCTTGTACTCTAAACTAAATGAGGTGACACTGACAGATGTCTTAGGCGGGAAGTAGGAAGTGTACATTCAGAAATCTGATCTAGTGTGAATTATTAATCGTTGATTTTTTTTAATTTTTACTCTGAATTACTCTGAAATACTCTGAATTATTGCTCTAAAAGTCATGATTAAGCACCTATCTACTTTTGTACTAATACGACAGTTGGTATGGGCATGTATTTTCCATCGAACTGTCACTGAGATATAATAAAAACAAGTTGGTTAACCTTTGGGTAAAAGGTGAAAAGGCTGTGCTAATTCATAGAATTAGGTCGCCGAGCCGACACCGGGCTCCCTTTAGTGAGCTGTGGCAAAAAGGCCGAAAAAAAGGATTCAAGTATCTAAGTACCTTTAGTGTCGTACTATAATTACGTCAAAGTGTTGTCAGCATAGCAAAATCCGTAAAATAGCACCGGCACGCCCTCAAATCCTACGACGCTTCTGTTTCCTTCTACGAGGGTTGATCCGTATGCACCACCCCTAACCCTCTTACAATGAAACTACATTCAAGATTTATTTTTATTTTTCTACATAGTCTCCCTCAACACTAATACACTTATTCCATCGGTGCTCCAGCATTTCAATAGCCTCCTGAAAAAAAAAATGTCCTACCTCTGAAAACCACTCCTCCACAACAGATATCACCTCTTGATTATCAAAAAAAGTTTTTCCACGTAAAAATTCCTTTAATTTTGGGAATAGCCTGTAGCCGCTGGGGGCCAAGTCAGGCGAATACGGTGGATGCTCCACCAATTCGAAGCTTGCTTGGTGTGTGGCAGCCTTAGCGACACAGGACGTATGGACGGTAGCATTGTTTTGGTGGAAGACGCCACTTGTCAACTTGCCCCGGCGTTTTTCTTTAATAGCTTCTCGCAATTTTACAATTAAGTTTGCATAATAGGCCCCTGTAATAGTCTCTCCCTTTTTCAAATAGTCAGCCAGGATTATTCCTTGAGCATCCCAGAATACAGACAGCATAACCTTTCCTGCAGACGATGCCACTTTAAATTTACGTGGTGGCGGAGAACCACTGTGTTTCCACTGCTTACTTTGAATTTTAGTTTCGGGATTATAGTGATGTACCCAATCGTCCATGGTTACGTATCTATAGAGAAAATAATCTTTATTAGCTTGGTACATATCCAACAGACAACTCTCGACACCAACATTTCACTATGTAATAGGATACTGCACGCTCCCCTACAGTTGCCACAATATCTTGATGGATTTGAGTTGGTGTAAAATATTTTTTTTGTAGATATATTATTACCGCCCTCTGCTCAACAAAATCCATTTTCATACAAAAAACCACGACTCAACAATTACAGTAAGCTGTAGCTCAATAATAGTTCGACATTTAAAAATGTTTTTTTTTTTAATAACCTCTAAATGTCTATAAACCTACAGCAAAAAGGTTTTAATAACCAAGTGACAGCAAAGAGGTCAGGCGTGGTGCATACGGATTACGGATCAACCCTCGTAGTAGAACGTAAATGATAATTATACGGCATTTACACAAACGTTAAAAACTACTTCAAACAAATGTATACCAAAACGGAAACTTAAACTAAAATGTAACTACAAAAAGTACTGGGTCACCAAAGGAATAAAATTATCTTGTACAAATAAGCGCTTATTAAAAATATTAGTAACAAAATCAAATAACCAAGTGCTTCGTAATTACTACAAAAACTATGAATTTTTTTTGAAACGATTGATAAACACAGCAAAGAAATTACATTACGTAAATAAAATAAAAAAATCAAATAATAAAGTAAAAACGATGTGGAGTGTAATTAACGAGCGGACTAACAAAAAAACGAAAAAAACTAAAACTAATATCAAGTTACAAATTGGTGACAACGTAATATCAGAGCCTAAATTATTAGCTGACACATTTAATAGTTTCTTTTCATCCATAGGTAAAGGTCAAACTGGTATTACACCTGTCACAGGACGACCTGTTGAGCAGCAAATCTAAAACTCTATGTTTTTAACACATGTAACCGTTCATGAAATAACTAAAATAATAAGAAATTTAAAAAACAAATTCAGTTATGGAATTGACGAACTTCCACCATCTTTATTTCGATACTGCGCTGAACAACTTGCATATCCGCTGTGCTCATTAGTGAACCAATCTTTTGATGAGTCATCATTTCCGGATCAGTTGAAAATGGCTGTTATAAAGCCTATTCACAAAAAGAACTCAATGTTAGACCCAAATAATTATCGCCCTATCGCTTTGTTACCAACAGCATCCAAAGTGTTCGAAAAGGCCATGTGTAACCGTTCCGTGTGTGTCTGTTCTGTGAAAAGTATAACATATTTAACGACCAGCAAACGGATTCCGGAAGCATAGATCAACAGTCTTGGCGGTATTCAAGTATGTTCAAGAAATCTTAGAAATTTTAAACTCGAAACAATATGCCATTGGCATACTTTTGGATATGTCCAAAGCTTATGATAAGGTACAGTACGACATATTATTAAATAAAATATATGGGATAGGAATTCGCGGAACTGCTTTCATCTTACCTAAAAGATAGAAAGCAACTAGTTGAGATAGAACACTTTAACTTTGCAACTGGACAAATAGAAAATGTTTAATCGAATTATGAAACTCTTAACGCCTCTATCCCGCAAGGAAGCGTTATTGGATGTTTGCTTTTCCTTATTTACATCAATGACCTCCCCAAAATCACAAATGATCCCTGTGTGCTATTTGCCGATGATGTGTCACTAATTACAGCTTGCCAAAACCCTGAAGACGTCAATGAGAAACTTACAGCTAACCTAAATGTAATCAGTTCCTGGATGAGAGACCATAACCTCGATATAAATTATAAGAAAACCAAAATAATTGCATTATACCCATACCAGAAAACGCCACTAGATATAGATTACACCTACGAAGATACTCAGCTAGAAGTCGTGCAAAGCGCTACTTTACTCGGTTTAGATATAGACAGTCACATGAATTGGAAATCTCATGTAGAGAAAATTAGGAAAAAAATATCTCAATTCGTCTATGCGCTTCGGGAGGTTAAAGTAACGACAAATTTAGAGACAGCCCTAACAACATATTACGCGTATGCATATGCCTGGCTAAATTACGGTATTATTCTGTGGGGTAATAGTACCAACGCTCCATTACTTTTTACCCTTCAGAAAAAGCTTGTTCGTATCTTAATAAATAAAACACTTGACGAAATCGAAACCCACAAACCTTATTTTTCTGAACTTGGACTGCTGACCCTTACATCTATGTATATATTAGAAATGTGTAAGTTCGTTCGAAAGCACAGGGAATTCTATATAAAACGAGAGGACCTACCTTCTACACGACCCATACGTAACAAGAATAGACTAATCCCACCACCTTGTAAACTTAAACTACTGTCATCAGGCCCTTTAGTAATGTCTATTAAAATATATAATAAACTCCCGGACTCAATAAAAGAAGAAGAAAATGATAATATATATATATAAATAAAATTAAACAGTTATTATTAGATAAGTCATATTACACTCTAAGCGAATTTTTTAATGACATATTATAATTCAATAATATCTATAGATTATTTGTTCTTGTTAATATAATACTTAATGTTTTGAATAATAAATGACAAATGACATTGCAATTAAAACTTTCGACACGAAGAGTGTATTTTTGACATTTTAATTCTTATTTTTACATTTGCTTATAATGATTGTATGTTAAAATAACTAATCATAAATTCTCCTCTCCTTGGAATTGTAAATTATAGTTATAGTTGTAGTTATAGTCAGGGGTCGGAAACCGGTATTTGCTCCATACAAAAATACCGGTATTATTACGTTCTTTTGTTTATAATTTCATTTTTAATGGGACGTTTTAATAATGCAAAATTATTTCCTAAAAACATGATTCAGTCCTACGTAATGAGCATAAGAAAATTCAAAATATTGGGCTATTTCGGGGTTTTAAAAAAATACCGGTTCCGAGCCCTGGTTATAGTATATTGCAGTGCCCAACAGGGTTCACAAAGACCTAGCTTATAAGTTTACCACCTGTACAATTACTTTGTGAATTTGCAATAAAATATTGAGTATTGAGTATAGATTGTTAACCAAGGGATGAAATGGTGCCTTTCACCCGAGTTAAACAGTCTACTTTTCATTTCGAATACGAGGAAAGTAAAATACATGTATATTAAAAAAAAGTGACTAAGTAGGTATAAACTTGTTTAGTATTCAATAACATTTATAATCTAATCGGGTCTATCGCGAATTTATTTTGTTACCTTTATTTACCGACGTTTCGTTCGACACAGGCACAGCCGGCACAGGTTTCAATGGTCGTGGTCGCGGCTAACTCTAGTATTTCTTGAGGGACCTTTAAAAGTATTGTTAATTATGGAATGGGGAGTTAAATATCAGAATGGAAAATTTACAATAAATCCATTTAATACCAACTATTAATTGCTAATCGTAAAAATAAAATTAAAAAACGTACTTGGGAAGTAAAATCACTTCCTGCACCCTTTATAGAACAACAATGACCCACTTTCAGAGCATGAGAAATGAAAAAAATATTAATTACTTACATTAAAATTTTACACATTTTGTCCTTTCTGATCCCGAAAGAAAAAAGGCCCAAAACTGCGTCAGCATGGGTTTTGGCCGATATAAGTCCCAATTAGAACTTATATAGGCGCTAGTGGCTTAGCGGTAAGAGCGTGCGACTTTCAATCCGGAGGTCGCGAGTTCAAACCTCGGTTTGTACTAATGAGTTTTTCCGAACTTATGTAGGTACGAAATATCATTTGATATTTACCAGTTGCTCTTCGGTGAAGGAAAAACATCGTGAGGAAACCGGACTAATCCCAATAAGGCCTAGTTTCCTCTCTGGGTTAGAAGGTCAGATGGCAGTCGCTTTCGTAAAAACTAGTGGCTACGTCAATTCTTGGGATTAGTTGTCAAGCGGACCCCAGGCTCCCTATTATATATATTATATATAAAATATTTAGAAACGCACTATGTTGGAAAAAATAATGTGAAACAAGTCATTGCTTCCACAGGTACATATCCTACTGGATTTTAATATATTAGCTTACTGGGTGGTTCCATCCCCTAAGATCATTTTGTAAAACTAATTTATTAAATAAAGAATTTTGTATTTGTATAAACCACTGAGCAGTCACTCGTAGAGTATCACTGTAACTATTCCTCTCACGATTACAGGACTTATTAAATATCAAATGTATGAAACTTAAAAGACAAGACATAGATAGGGAGCAAACAGAAAATCAGCACTGCGATAGGGAGCTGTTTTTGACGCCACCATTGTAGGCACCTTAAGTTCATGCACATTTGCACAATCTGATTTAATATATTGGTATTTAATGGTGACAACAAAAATTCTCTTATAAAATAGAGACGATTTAGAATATAAACAAACAAGATGGCGATCCACATTTCACAGATGACACGCGATTTTGGAATTATTCGAACACAGTGTTGCTAACCCGCGATTTTTCAAATTTACCGACTTCAAGATTTTAAAAGGAGGAGGTTCTCAATTCGGTTGTTTTTTTTTAATGTTTGATACTCCATAACTCCGTCATTTCTAGACCGATTTTGAAAATTCTTTTTTTGATGGTAAGTATATACATACAGATTGGTCCCGTTTTTGTCAAAAAGCAGTTCTGATGATGGGATCCATGAGGAATCGAGGGAACTCCTCAAATGTCAACATATAGTGATTTTAGTATTTTCATCAACAAATCAAGCACTTACATTTAAAAATAGCCACAACCGAATACAGAACCTCCTCCTTCTATGAAATTGAAGTCGGTTAAAAAAGTGACATTTGATGTAGTGGAACTGCTGATGATGATCAGAACAGAACTCTTCAATGACGCATAGTTCACGTTTGGCGATTGATCCTCTTCGTTATGTTTGTTAAGCAAGTTAGGTTTTCAAGAAACATTTTTGTCAAGCTCGAGTTCAGATGACGGGATCCATGAGGAATCGAGGGAACTCCTCAAATGTGAAAGGCATACATATAGTAATTTTTGTATTTTTATCAACAAATCCAGCATTTCCATTTTAAAAAGTGACATTTGATAAAGTGGAACTGCTGATGATGATCAGAATGGAACTCTTTAATGACGCATAGTTTACGTTTAGCGATTTGTTCAATAGTCAATATATTCTTTATTCAAATAGGCCTAGCAACAAGCACTTTTAAATTGTCAAGTTTTAAATATTACCTTAATCTAAATATCAGAGCAATTTATTGATACAGTTATTATTACCTATTCTTAAAAACCTTGAATTATTATAGATATGTCAAACTTAATAATAAGAATTCACAAAAGGATCGTCAAACACCAAAATTGTATAAAAAATTCTAGTCTAGAAACTTTCTAGAATAAAAATCTAAATGTCAAAAATACGGATTACCTAATATAGGTATTCATTGAATTATCAATTTCATCATTATTAACATAATAATAAATAATCAATTATTTACAATCACAATCCCACGGTGTTTCATCATTCATGTAGTTTTGTGTGCTATAATAGGCTTTAGAGATAAGTTTACGTTTTACATATTTTTTTAAATTTATTAACAGATAATTCAGTGATGATATTTGGAAGTTTATTATAAAATCTTACGTTCTCTTTCGTATGGACCCAGACCCAAACTTGGACCCGGACTCGGACCCGGACCCGGGTCTGAACATGGACCACAACTCGGACCCGGACCCGGACCGAACTCTGACCCAAACTTGGACCCGGACAGCCGGACACGGATCCTGACTCGGATCCGGACCCAGACCCGGACCCGGAAATGCTACTGAGAAAAGTGGGTTAGGTGGGTGGGTGGCTTTTTAACCTGCGATTCTCACAGAACAGAACTGCTATCAGAAAAGTAGGTTAGGTTAGGTTAGAGCTGTGACCCTTACAGAAACGAAATGCTATCAGAAAAGTAGGTTAGGTTAGGTTAGAACTGCGACCCTTACAAAAACGAAGTGCTACTAGAAAAGTGGGTCGTTTTACCTCCTTTTCTACATAATTAGGCAAAAGATGCTGTAATTTTCATTTCATTGTCGGGAATCTAAGAGTGCACCATCAACAATAAGTGAACTTTCAGCGGCATCCCCCATTAAAGTCGGTTTTTTTTCTTAAAAATTATTTCAAATGATTTCTAATCCCTAATCTGTTAAACAAAAGCCATTGTTTCTTTTGTGCGAGCGGTTAGCTCCCGTATTAGCCACGTTGCAAAGCAACAATGTCCTTTAAAAAGCAACTGTATAGTGGTGGGTGGTGGGTGGTTTTAAGGTTCAAGTCTATGTACATCTGGTAATGTAGGACGATCGACTACCTCCATGTAGGCGAGCGCTCATATTATTATATAGATTTGATATGTAGGTACCTTAAAACCAATACGATACAGCGCAGCTTTTTGTTGCTTTGCCACGCGCTTAAAACGGGAACTGACCGCTCACATAAAAGAAACAATGACTTTTGTTTAACAGATTAATAGGGTCTTAGGCGTAATAATCATTTGAGAAAATTCATACTAGTAGAAAAAGCGGCAACAATACATGACTACCGCGAAATTCCAAAATCGATAATTCTACTATTTGTTTGTTACTCAAGCGATAGAGAAGAGAGGCCAATTTTAAGGAAAGTACTCCACAGAATTTTTATATCAGAATCGCGAGCTATTTTGATCCTTTTGAAAAAAAGAGCACACCGTTTGAAAATATTAAAACAGGGATCATTTAAAAACATTTATTATCTACTGTTTAAACTTTAGTTACCTCGTCATGCCTCCGAAAAGATTACCGTTGCAGTCGTCCCTCTAAAGGTCGCACCCGTACCTACCCTTTAGCAGGGTTCGGGGTTCGAAGTTCGCGCCGCCAAAGTGAACTCGACCGGCTGTTCACCCCGTGAAACATAATTGTCTTAATGTGATAGGTACTTTAAAAAACTTATTAGGTATACTTACTTATTACAAATATTAGTTTGCTTTAAACGTCGTAATCAACATAAAAACCTACTGTTAATGTAAGAATACGAAAAATATGCATATTTTATTACTTACCTCTTCATCATTATAAGTATTACACGTTTATTTTTTAATGTTGAAAAACCGTTCTTAATAAGTTGTCTGAATGGAACGGAACGCCTGTCAAAGAAGAGGCGTATTTTCTTACTGTAAGAATTTTTTAAGTTTCCAAAGGCAACATTCGATATTGTTTTTAAAAATATAATATACGATACACAAATAATCGTAAATAACGATATTTAGGTAATAATAGTACAATGTTTTAATATTTACAATTGTTTCTGTTTTATAGAACATGCATTTGAAAAAAAAACTCATTGAAGTGGGTTCAATAATAATAACAAAATCTATTCTAGTCGAATAAAAGCTAGAAAAACACCTCTTCATAATGCCAATGTCAATGATGTCAGTGTCACAGAATTAATAATATAAAAGTTTCGAATGACTTCCGGTTCGAGCGCCATCTTGATAGTTAGCATCGTGATTAATTACTTTGTTTTTTGCTCATTAATATTGTTTAAAGTGTAATATCGATAGCTTATTATACAGTAAACTAATGTGGTAGTGTGCAGTGAATGGAGAATTAATTTTGAAGCGCGTTTAACCACCATCTTGGAGTCAACGGCCGGTAGTCCACGTGCTTCTTGTAAAGTCTAGCTATCGATTTACAAGAGCTAACAAATCACCGTACACTGTCTTGTACAACCGTACAATTTGTGTCGTTTGTAAACCTCTTAATACCTTGATACTGGCGAAATAGTCCCACTGGGCTGAAGCCATAATTTTAAAAGAAGAAGAAGTTTCGAATTCATTCGAATTCCATTCCTTACTTGTTGCTTTTCTTATTTTTTCGCAACTGTATTAAAAAACGTCGTTCGATACACGTGCAGATATGTCATTCTTCACTCGTACCGAGTAATGACATACTTTCCGCACTAGCATCGAAGTGTATGTACTATTGTAGTGAGTGTGTCTGATGTGATATTTTACATAAGCTGCATAACATGCATATAACAGGTAAGGTATATACAGTTGCGTGCAATAAAATAGCAGTCAATAGGAAAATAAAAATTAGGGGATAACTATAACTTTAGATCAATTATATTGGATCTTTTTTTATAATTCTTCTGCATTACTTAACATTGTTTCAAAATTAGCTGTAACCTTTACTTAAATAAGGCTTTTTTACTACCTCGCGGAACTTCTTATAAAAACGTAATAAATAACCTACGAAAAAACTACAATTGTGTACCATAATTGTATTTTAGTATCTTGTCTATTATTTCCAATTAAAGCTTTACATCTAAACCCATGTCATTCAGAAAAAAAATAAACTTTTCTATAAGACGATCTTCGTCTCAGCTTAGTCCTTCATTCGGATTTTTTTATTAATTTTTGACCATGTCTAATAAGTTTTTAGGGTTCCGTACCCAAAGGGTAAAAACGGGACCCTATTACTTAGACTCTACTGTCCGCCTGTCTGCAGTCTGGAACATCAGTCGTCCCTTTTCACCCCCGTTGCGTCCCTATTAAACCTCGTATTTTTTTCGAAATTTTCATGGATATATTAAATATGCTAATAACGGGTCACTCACGTATTTTAAGTCGAAAACCGCTTGACGTCCTCCTCGGTACGGAGTGAAACTTGTCGAGCGTTTTTCGACTTAAAATACGTGAGTGACTCGTTATTAATATATTTAATAAATCTGTGTCTCACGGAAGTTTTGTTATTAAAATTTTCATGAATCTCTATTTTCACACTTATTGCTGAAAACAAAGATTATTTATAATTACAATGTAATTAATAAGTTCTCAATTAAATGCCAAACCAATTTTTCACTATCAAAAGTGTCGCAAACAAGTAAAACCTTTGCTTTTAAATGAAGTTTTGGAGCTCATATCAACCATTCGTTGACAGACTCAATTTTAAACTTTTAGTTTGTCAATATATCACGAGTTCACGACTTTCATGCTTTTCCAGTCTTTCTATTACAAAAATAATATAATTTACTATTATTTTCAATCACGAGATACCATTTGTGACACATATTTTCTTAAAATTTATTAGGTAAATGTCATTCCCGGTTCTGGTCCCTATTCCCCCCGCCGTCCCTATTCACCCCATTTGACGGTAATTCAAATATTCTTTGTAGATAATAAAATTGTGGGAAATAGGTACCTAAGTGTCCTTAGCTGCATTATTGTATTATTAAAATGACAGTTCGATTGGCCCGTTTACTACTCCTGATTTTTTCTATACCACGTCGGTGGCAAACGCCTGATGGTAAGCGGTCACCCCCATACCCTCGAGAAAACCTCTGCAGGGTCCAATCGAGCTGATATTTTATCATACCATACTTATCATAGATAAAAATATTTCATTTCATGTCATAGTCAGGATAATTATCATATTTATCATATGATGCACACCTACAAAAATGTACCTGGCTGGAATTCCCTATTAGTCTTATAGTTATGTACCTACATGACGTCGGTAGGTCGACGCGCTGTGGTGACACGGGCGGCGCGACCTCTAAGCTAAGGGTCTACGGGCGAGTTCAGCTCAAAGGCTACAAGGTCAACACAACAATGCAACTGACCTGGAGGCTTATTCTGATTGTAATAGCAGATTATGAATTTGATCTGAATTTGTTAAAGATATGATCTGTCACCTGCCAACAGTGACATTTCTTTAACCAGAAATTGTGTAGGTACAGAGAGATCAGCTCATCGGACAAAAACAAAACCAGATTAAATTCGCAACCTGTTCTAACCAGAATAAGGCTTCTGAACTGTTGGAAAGAAATGAGCAGATGAACACGCTTATTCATTTCAAACATCGAATATTTCAATGGTGGTTAGCTTAGGATCGCTGACCGCTCCTAAGCTACGCTGACCGCTTGCTAAATTATATTGTACTAGCGGCTTCGCACCGGTAGTTCAACTAATTTACACAAAACCTTTACAAATTATACCTTCCTCTTGAATCATTATCTATTAAAAAAACCGCATCAATATCTGTTGCGTAGTTTTAAAGATCTAAGCATACATAGGGACAGATATACAGACAGCGGAAAGCGAGTTTGTTTTATACTATGTAGTGATGGGGAGTTTCATAGGTAGTTCTTTGTTGAGCGATGTTGATCAGTCCCCTAATATTGTTGTCGGTACAACTGGCCCTTAGTGAAGAGTAGGTACTTACATTTTCCTAAAAGTTACATTTTAGTAGGGTAAGTAATGACACTAAATGTATGGAACAGTATGCACTTTAGTCTCAGGCGATGCCGCTTGGCACAAATGTTCCTTAGGTCAAACAAAGCTGATTTGGCCCGGTAGCCACGAGATCGCACCGTGCCTACCCCCCCAAAAAGAGGGGGGGAGGGGTCGCCTCCCCAGGTCTAATTTCTCCAGGTCTTAGCAACTAGGGCAAGTTATATATCATTGTCGGATCATTTAGGGACGAGGAATTCATTTTTGAAATAATTGTTACATAAATATGTGTTCATACAAAAAAATGATTTTTGTGCAAAAAATGAAAATGTTATGTAATTTTTGTGACATTTTTGGCTGTTACAATCATAGTGTGGCGATTAACACTAAATAAAAAATTGGACCATGTTTTTATTCTTCATTCTATCATACATCTTTTCCAAGGAGGCATTCATACATTTTTTTTGTAGGAAAAAATAATTTATAGCGCGTGGCGGTGACGATTTTCATACAAATGGAACTATGGCCAAAGTCAAAGATTAAAAATGTTTACAAAAACATTGAATTTGGCGTTTTTAAAGTATGATTATAATGTTTTACCCACTTAGATATTTATTTTATTGTTTTTAGTATTTATTTTTATAGCGGCAAAAGAAATACATCATCTGTGAAAATTTCAACTGTCTAGCTATCAAGGTTTCTGAGATACAGCCTAGTGACAGACAGACGGACAGTGAAGTCTTAGTTATAGGGTCCCGTTTTTACCCTTTGGGTACGGAACCCTATCAAATACAGTATTAATACGACGTATAATTTATACGTCGTAGTACAGTCAGTTGGACAGTATTGCATGTTAACAATTTGTTGTCCACTAGGAGCCTAGCTTATGGGTCTTGATATACCGTAACTGGGTTTAGTGGGTTGCCAATAAGTATGGTCAATTTGCTATCTAATCTACCAGTTTTGTATCTCGCTATCAAGATTATTGTTGGAATAATAATAAAAACTATATAATCTTACCTACACTCTTGTATGTTTTATTTAGTTACCAAATTACTGTTTTATTTTTTATCAAACTATTGCGGATTTAGGTACAATTCAATTGCCCAAAGTACCCACAAGATACTTCTCGCATGAATCGCTCAATCAAGACTAATCTTGAAATAATGACCCTTGAATATACATAAAGGCTTATATACAGACTTTTAGTGTAGGTACGATTCTCGCGGTTAAGTAGGTACTTATTAAGTTTTTAGTTTTTCAACTCAATTGGGGAGTGTTGACGTCTATAACTATAAGAGTGCTATTAAAGAGTTATTCTTGGACGAAAGTTGCGGGCTCGCGATAAAAATGCAAATGATTTTTTTTTCTGCTGGAAGCAGTTGGCAAAAGCGGGGTTTAACGTCACGCCACAATATGGTCGGGCCAGTAGCAGCCGAGAGGCGGTAAACATGGAGTGGTGCATTTTATTAACGGTCGGCTATGGCTGTAAATCTCAAAGTGGGCAAAGTATATGTAGAAACAGTAGCTGGTTGCTTGATCGAATTTTTTGAAAACGAAGCAATAGAGAAACACAATATCCTGTTCTTTGCAGTTTCAATGATAAAACATAAATGCTTTAAGACTAAGTACCTAGTATTATTTAGTAATCACATTATTATGCACAACCTAACTCAAAACACAATTTACTTAAATTGAGGTATACAGAGGCTAACTTATCTCTATACGGGATTTCTTAAAGATAATCTTCGAGCAGATGAGTGTAAGGGGTGTACCGAAAAAAAACTGTAAATTTGAAATGAAAGAAAGTAATACGTTTCTGCTCTAGTGCAGAAAAGTGGTGTACTCCTCTAACGTCCCCGTCCCACGAGCAGGGTAGGTAGCAACAAAATGGAAAAATTGTGTCTTTATTTCCCCGCCTAGAACAATTGGTGATTGTTTTAATTTTACTAAACCCGCATTGAATCTCTTTTAATCAAAAATGATGTCAGTAAATTGTTAAAATAAATTATTCTTGATTTCTTTTGTTGAATTGTATTTACTCGGTTTCATAAGGCGGGAACCAAAAGGAATACACCAAAAGTATTTTTTACAGTACATATGGTGCTACTTTCTCGCCCTAGTGCGTCAAATAGCACTTTTCGTGCATATGTCGAAAGTTTAAAGGGCCATATGTACTGTAAAACGTTGTACGATACACGTGCGAATAGGTAATTCGCAACTCGTGTCGATTTAAAACACTCCCTGCGGTCGTGTTTTAATTTATCGCCACTCGTTTCGAATTTCCTCTTTTCCGCACTTGTATCGTTAATAACTATTTTAAACCTTACATTTGCGTAAATGAGCAAATGCAGAATCTTATACAGCCACAGTTAAACGTTTGTACGATATTAAATGTAGGCCAAGCAATAAGAAGGTATACAATTTTTAACTTCGTAGCTTTGTTTGGACTAGTTAGGAGATGAACATATCAAAAGTCCCCGGCCGTAACCCTGGTGCTGGGGGGAGGGGGGTTTGAAGGTTCCATTTTTCGGTTTTTCGATTATATCTCGGAAACTATGCGTCTGAGCGACTTGGCCATTTATACAAAACTAGCTGTTGCCCGCGACTTCGTACGCATGGATTTGTATGTTGGTGGTTATATATGAGCATAGAACACTATGCAGCAAAAGATATCAGTAGGGACGGTTAAACATTTGTTAATAATTATACAGCGCATGAAATTTGTCTTTCACAAAGTACGAAGTTTCAAGCCCCTAACTGAAAAAATTGTTCTCGATATAATCTTAGATTTTCAAGTCCACTATTTAAAAAAACGTTCGCTCCCAATGCAAACTTTATTAATACAAACTTTTCAAACACGGTGCAATCAGTTTTCGTCTATTTTAATATAATGCCCTTTTACCAAGTTTCATGTTCCTAGCTAAAACGAAATCTTGTACTACATATAAACTTACATCCCCTTTTTAACACCCTTGGGGGTAGAATTATTAAAAACGTTGAAATAACTTTTTTGTAATATTATACAATGCCTTTCTAAGAAGTTTCAATAAGCATTTGTAATGGATTTAAACTTTCAACCCCTTTTTAACCCTTTTAGGGGATGAATATTTAAAAGAGCTTAAATTACTTTTCTTGTATTCTAATAATATGCCTTTATACAAAGACTGAAGTCCTGTACTCAAAATTGGTTTGATCTCCATACAAACTTTCAACCTCTTTCGAACTCTGAAATAAGTTTTCTTCCCTTTTTAACCGACTTCAATTTCATAGAAGGAGGAGGTTCTGTATTCGGTTGTGGCAATTTTTTTTTTTTTTTTTATGTATGTTCACCGATTATTCCGAGACCCGTGGTCCGATTTGAGTCATTATTTTTTTGTTCGAAAGGAGCTACTTCCAAGTTGGTCCCATATTAATCTGGGTCTGATCTGATGATGGGATCCCTGAGGAATTGAGGGAACTCCTCAATTTTTAAAGGCACATGTATGGTGATTTGGGTGTTTTCATAAGCAACTTGAGCATTTTCTCTCGAAAACGACCAATTTGATGAAGTGGACCTGATGATGATGATTGTTTTGAAGGTAGTGATGATGATTTTTTTAATGTAGGATGTTCAGCGATTACTCCGAGACCCGTTGTCCGACTTGAACAATTCTTTTTTTTGTTTGAAAGGAACTACCTCCAAGGTGGATCCACATTAATCTGGTGCTGTTCTGATGATGGGATCCATGAGGAATTGAGGGAACTCCTCAATTTTTAAAGGCACATGTATGGTGATTTGGTCATTTTCTTAAGCAACTTGATCATTTTTTTCTCGAAAACCACCAATTTGATGAAGTGGAGCTGATGATGATGATTGTTTGGATGATAATGATTTCAGCGATTACTCCGGCACCCATGATCCGATTTGAGTTATTCTTTTTCTGTTTGAAAGAAGTTACCTCTCGAAGGTGTTTTCGTAATATTTTTGGTTTTGATCTGATGATGGAATCCGTGAGGAATTGAGGGAACTCCTCAATTTTTAAAGGCACGTGTATGGTAATTTCGGTGTTTTCTAAAGTAACTCAAGCATTTCCTCACCAAAACCACCAATTTGATGTAGTGCAACTGTAGCCTAACCACGAGTTTGGCACTAAATATTCTTCGTAACTTACTTTGTACACTAATATGCCAGTACGAGCGAGATGCATAAACAGTAAGTTACGCACACGATAGCAAATATATCAATGTCAAACTCGTGGTAAGGCTACTGATAACTTCCCTCGTATGTGTATTATGATTTTTGATGTAGGTAGTGTTGGAAACAACCAAAGAGACTGAGAGGTGAAGGTAGAGGGTATTAGTGTTTGGGGGGTTTGAGGTTGGGGGTTGAGGGGAGGTGAGTTGATGGGTCGGAGACTGAGGGGTTGGGAGTGGGATTGGGGGTTAGGGTTAGGAGTTAAGGGGTCTGGGGTTAGGGGTCGGGGAATGGCGGTTGAAGGGTTGGTGGTTTAGGGTCGAGGGGTTCAGTGATCAGGGGTTGATGTGTTGTGAGGTTGAGTGATCGGGGGGTTTGAGGGATTGGGTCAGTGGCGGGGCGGAGAATGGATTTACTGACAGGAATGATTTCCCAGACGGACTCGAGGAAAATTCTGATTATTTAATAAAGTTTACGAATTTACAGATAAACATGATTATGTTTTTCATTCATGCGTCACGCTCTTAACAATGTCTTAAAACAAAAATGGAAAAATAAAAACTTTTATAAAAAAAAAGATAAACCGACTTCAAAAAGGATGAAATAAAATATTATCCTTTTTAGGGTTCCGTGTTTAAGTATATGCGTTACCAACTGATATGTTTGAAGTCGGTGCCAAGCCAAGTACTCCAAGTAGTAACAATACCAGTCAAAAATAATCAGCTTTATGTCTATAAGTCCCATTACAACTGTACAAATGTTATAAACGTGAAAGCAATTATGTCTGCCTCTTTGCTACCTTTTCATGGCTAAACAACTGAACCGCTTTAGCTGAAATTTTGCATGAAGGTTCCTTGAATTGTTTTATATTTTGAAATGTAGTCCTCTGGATAAGCGACAGAAAATAACTCAGTCCCAATCCCACACTTGCGTGCTATGACTGTTTAAGAATTAGTAAGAAATGCTCTTTAAAAAAATACGACGACAAAACGTATTAGATTTACACTAACGTGCCGACAAGCATGGTACGAACTGCGGCAAGAAGGTTCAACCGTGTGTTCTGTTCTGAGGTGTACAGGAAGTTCGTTTATTGTCGTCGTGTAACGCTGCGTCTTACATAGGCGAACACTCGCGAACGCGAAGCGAAGCGACGCGGCACGGCGCGGCCGGCCCAATGCGTTCGCGTTCGCAACGAGATCGCCCACGTAGGACACTTCTATATAGGTATCAAAGGATTAATTAAGGCACCGTGCCGCGCGCGCTTCGCATTCGCGTGTTGTTCGCCTACGTAGTACGCTGCATTAGGTAATCCAACGTACATACTTATATAGCCGCATCATTATCGAATTGCACCAAAATCCCTGGTTTAAAATTTGGCTTGGCACCGACTTCAAACATATCAGTTGGTAACGCATATACTTAAACACGGAACCCTAAAAAGGATAATATTTTATTTCATCCTTTTTGAAGTCGGTTTATCTTTTTTTTTATAAAAGTTTTTATAATTAAATACCTTTCTACGAAGCTACCTAGCTTAAAATAAAATTAGGACCCCTACAAATTTTCTACCTATTTTTAAAAATGCTGAAATACTTTTTTGTATTCTAATAATATGCCTTTATACAAAGATTCAAGTCCCGCATTTAAAGAAATATTTGATCGCCATACAAACTTTCAGCCCCCTTTTCATCACCTTGGGGGATGAATTTTCAAAAACGCTAAAATCAGTTTTCTACTCTTTTAATGATACCTCTTTACGAAGTTTCTAATTCCTAGCTTAAAAAAAAATTGCACCCTATACAAACTTTTAAACCCTTTTCAACCCCTTTAAGAGGTGAATTTTTTAAATAGCTGAAATTATTTTTATTTTTATATTAATACAAAGATTCCAGTCCCGCACTCAATAAAATGTTTGATCTCCATACAAACTTTCAACCCCCTTTTCACCACCTTAGGGGATGAATTTTCAAAACCGCCGAAATTAGTTTTCTTGTATTTTAATAATATATCTTTTAACGAAGTTTCAAATTGCTAGCTTAAAATAAAACTTGAACCCCATACAAACTTTGGACCCTCATTTCATCCCCTAGAGGATGAATTTTGAAAAACCCCTTCTTAGTGGATACTAACGTTATAAAAACTACCTATTGTGAAAAATTCAGCTCTCTAGGTCCAACGGTTTGGGCAGGGCGTTGATTTAAGAGATAGATGAAAAGAGATTTAATTTGTTACAAGTTTTATTCAGTCAAGTTTCTCGATATCTTGTATAGTTTTTTAACCGACTTCAAGATTTCAAAAGGAGGAGGTTATCAATTCGGTTGTGTTTTTTTTTTGTATGTTTGTTACTCGATAACTCCGTCATTTCTGGACCGATTTTGAAAATTCTTTTTTTGATTGTAAGTATATACATACAGATTGGTCCCGTTTTTGTCAAAACGCAGTTCTGATGATTTACATTTAAAAAAGTGACATTTGATTAAGTGGAACTGCTGATGATGATCAGAATGGAACTCTTTAATGACACATAGTTCACGTTTGGCGATTTGTTCTCTTCCTTATGGACCCAGACCCAAACTTGGACCCGGACTCGGACCCGGACCCGGGTCTGGACCCATGGACCCCAACTCGGATCCGGACCCGGACCGAACTCTGACCCAAACTTGGACCCGCACAGCCGGACACGGACCCGGACTCAGATCCGGACCCAGACCCGGACCCGGAAATGCTACTAGAAAAGTGGGTTAGGTTAGGTTAGAACTGTGACCCTTACAGAAACGAAATGCTATCAGAAAAGTAGGTTAGGTTAGGTTAGAACTGCGACCCTTACAAAAACGAAATGCTACTAGAAAAGTGGGTGGTTTTACCTCCTTTTCTACATTATTAGGCAATATTATAATAATTAGGCAATTAGGCAAAATTAGTCAAAAGATGGATTAGGATAATTACGCAAAATATGCTGTCTATTTCATTTCATTGTCTGGAATCTAAGAGTGCACCATCAACAATAAGTAAACTTTCAGCGGCATCCCCCATTGAAGTCGGTTTTTTTTTCTTAAAAATTATGAGATATCCGTTCTTGAAGGTTTATTTAGGGCTCTCATTTTTATCTTGATTATCTACATCAGTAAAGCTGCTAGGCCGGGTTTGGTAACGTTTTCGTATAAATCGGGGGTGCTGAATTCATTTATGGTATCAACAATACACCTTTCCGAAGTAAAAATATATAACTTAATATAATATATAACTTTAAACAAATAACTTTTTTTTAACTCAATTTTTAATTTAATTTCAACTAAATCGGTTCAGCGGTTTAAGCGTGACTCGTCTTGGTAAATACGTGTTTTAAGTCCCGACACAGGATATAATATAGTTTTTATCTCAAAAATCATACTTTGAAGGTGTGAAATTTGGTGTGAGGGGAATTTGAATTCCTCGACTCCAAAGATATCAGTTGGTAACGCATATACTTAAACACGGAACCCTAAAAAGGATAATATTTTATTTCATCCTTTTTAAGTCGGTTTATCTTTTTTTTATAAGTTTTTATTTTTCCATTTTTAGTTTTAAGACATTGTTAAGAGCGTGACGCATGAATGAAAAACATAATCATGTTTAACTCTAAATTCGTAAACTTTATTAAATAATCAGAATTTTCCTCGAGTCCGGCTGGGAAATCATTCCTGTCACTAAATCCATACTCCGCCCCGCCACTGCTGTCCCAATCCCTCAAACCCCCCGATCACTCAACCTCACAGCACATCATCCCCTGATCACTGAACCCCTCGACCCTTCAACCGCCATTCCCCGACCCCTAACCCCAGATCCCTTAACTCCTAACCCTAACCCCCAATCCCTTAACTCCCAACCCCTCAGTCCCCGACCCATCAACTCACCTCCCCTCAACCCCCAACCTCAAACCCCCAAATACTAATACCCGCTACCTTCACCTCTCACACCTACCCCTCACTTCTCAGCCTCTTTGGTTGTTTTCAACACTACCTACATCAAAAATCATAGTACACATAAGTACGAGGGAAGTTCCACATTTCGTCTGTGGTCTTCATCATCAGTAGCCTTACCACGAGTTTGACATTGATATATTCGCTATCGTGTGCGTAACTTACTGTTTATGCATCTCGCTCGTCTGGCATATTAGTGTACAAAGTTACGAAGACGCTAGCGAATATTTAGTGTCAAACTCGTGGTTAGGCTACAGTTGCACTACATCAAATTTTTGGTTTTTGGGAGGAAATGCTTGACTTACTTTAGAAAACGCCGAAATCACCATACACGTGCCTTTAAAAATTGAGGAGTTCCCTCAATTCCTCACGGATTCCATCGTCAGATCAAAACCAAAAATATTACGAAAACACCCTGGAGGTAACTTCTTTCAAACAGAAAAAGAATTACTCAAATCGGATCATGGGTGCCGGAGTAATCGCTGAAATCATTATCATTAAAACAATCATCATCATCAACTCCACTTCATCAAATTGGTGGTTTTCGAGAGAAAATGCTCGAGTTGCTTAAGAAAACACTCAAATCACCATACATATGCCTTTAAAAATTGAGGAGTAGCCTCAATTCCTCATGGATCCCATCATCAGAACAGCACCAGATTAATGTGGGACCACCTTGGAGGTAGTACCTTTCAAACAAAAAAAGAATTGTTCAAGTCGGACCACGGGTCTCGGAGTAATCGCTGAACATCCTACATAAAAAAAATCATCATCACTATCATCAAAACAACAATCATCATCATCATCAGGTCGACTTCATCAAATTGGTCGTTTTCGAGAGATAATGCTCAAGTTGCTTATGAAAACACCCGAATCACCATAAATGTGCCTTTAAAAATTGAGGAGTTCCCTCAATTCCTCAGAGATCCCATCATCAGATTAGAACCAGATTAATACGGGACCAACTTGGAAGTAGCTCCTTTCGAACGAAAAAAGAATTACTCAAATCGGACCACGGGTCTCGGAATAATCGGTGAACATACATAAAATATAATAAAAAGATAAAGATAAACCCAAACCGAATAAATAAATAGCCCAAACCGAATACAGAACCTCCTCCTTCTTTGAAATTGAAGTCGGTTAATAAAACAAAATATAAGATAAAAATTGCTTATTGTTTCATTAAATTGTTATTTAATATTTAAATTTAGTATAAAATACTTTTATTATGTTGGCTAAATGAGTAGGATGCCATTGACTATTGGGAGTTTTAAAACGAAAAAGTAAAGAATTCTAAATAAGAGGTAGTCCCGCTGATTTTCATACTACATATAATGAACAAATTTAACAAATCATTTTAAAATTACTGCAGTTTATTAAAATATGTGTGTTTTCGTAAATATTGCAAAACAAATGTTTTTCGCTAGGGGTTATTTATCTTCAGACCTGTAGTCTCCGATTGCAAGTAAGTCCTAAGGAATAAAAAAATCATAGCCTTAGGTACGTACGTAGGTGGTATGTACTTTAATCACTGATTTAGCAAATTTGCCTCGTCTTGTTTGGTTTCCTCGTGTTCGATATGAAAAGTAGAGTGTTTAACTCGGGTGAAAGGCACCATTTCCGTCTCGGACTATTGGCGCTCTCACTGCGTAAGAGCGCCGAACTACCTCGACAGAAATGGGTGCCTTTCAACCCTTGGTTAACAATCTACTATTAAATTAACGAAATTAAGTTGATCTGTATACAAAAATACAGTGTCGTACTGTTGTCTGTGTTGGCTGTGCCTGTGCCGCATGAATATTCGCTAGGCGGCGCGGCGCGGCGGGCGTGGAGCAATTATCAGTTCTCGTTAACCGATCGCTTTAACACCCGTTTATTGAACTTGTAAACTTTTACCGTCTAATTAGACGAGATTAGCTCCACGATGAATAATTGACCGTATATATAATATTATACAGTTGTGACTAACAAAACAAATAAAAAAATAATAAAAAAATAAAAATAAAAAAAACCCGACTGCACACTAAAAAGAGGAAAACAAGCCCGACAAGAAATATTGTTTAATCAAATGCTAAAACCAAGCTATGGAATGTAATCGATAGTTAAATAAATAAAAACTTATTGTAAATAGTAACTAAATATAATTTATAAATGTTGATGGTAAGTATCGCAGGCGGGGACCAACACAGGGTTACTTATAGTCATTTTGGTTGTTGGTTGTTAAGTTCACTATTTAGCAGAATGTTACTTATGTAGGTATTTTCGTTGGTGGCGGTCAAGTTGGTCCCCGCCTGCGATACTTACCATCAACATTTATAAATTATATTTAGTTAGTATTTAGAATAACTTTTTATTTATTTAACTATCGATTACATTCCATAGCTTGGTTTTAGCATTTGATTAAATAATATTTCTCGTGGGGCTTGTTTTCCTCTTTTTAGTGTGCAGTCGGGTTTTTGTTTTTTTATAATAATTATTTTTTTATTTATAACTTTTTAGTTGAAAAAAGAACAAGTTATTACTTTACAATTTTCGATTCGGACGAGGAAGTATCAAAAAAAATCACTTGGAAAAGTCGACCGTCAACGACGTGTGCCCTCATGTCATGCGCGATGCGCGTGTGCCCGCGTTGGGCACTCGAGAATATCCCCCTCCGTACCGCACCACGCGCCACAAGGCAGGCCACGCCCTTCTTTGCCCGCTACCAGCGGGCGCTACGCGAGAAGTGCGCGGGAGGTGCAGAACAAGTTATTTGCTCATTGCTTGCTGACGCGTGGGTGGCTTGCGTTTACGAAGAATTAACATGTTCATGTAGGAATTTCGGGGTAAAAAGTCCTATGATACTCCCGTGATCAAGACGAATCTAATGATACCTCATACATCAAATTCTTTCAAAGTGAAAGTAAAGAAAATATTATCTCTGTATCCCGTAGGACTTTCGGGATAAAATGTATCCTACGACACTCCCGTGATCAAGACGAATCTAACGATACCTCATACATCAAAATCCATCAAGCCGTTTAGGCTACAGGAGGCCACAAAGAAACAGACATACATACATACATACACTCGAAAAACATTACCCTCCTCCTTTGGCAGTCGGGTAAAAAGAGAACTTGTGAAAGAGATATGAATGATGGATAGGTATGTAATGTATTTATACAGTATGGAAAAAAATTATGGGCCCTGGAGGGAAAGTGCCTTAAAACCTTAAGTTAGCTCATTTTACTTAAAGGAAACTTTCTTTTATTTTTAAAAAGAAACAAAACTGCATTCAAGGATTTTTTAAATCGCTTGCCTCGCCCGGGAATCAAACCGACTAAAAATTTCAAAAAATAAACACTCGCTATTTTTATTTTATTCTACTATTCGATACAGGTAATGTTAATAATAACATTTCTCCAATAAAATGAAAAATATTTGAATGCAGTTGTTTCTTTATAAAAATAAAAAAAATGTTTCCTTTAAGTAAAATGAGCTAACTTAAGGTTTTAAGGCACTTTCCCTCCAGGGCGCATTTTTTTTTTCACCCTGTATACAATATGTAGGTACGAACTGGCCACATACATTAGAGACTTTTTATAAAAGTTGTAGAACATTATCTACATGCAAAGTACTTATAGGTACCTAATAACGTAAGTAGGTACCTACACGAGACAGTTGTCGAAGCAGAGTACCTAAAGCAGAAATGTTGTAATGTTTTAAGTATTTACATTGTCAACGAAAATCAATAATTTATCATCATCACGAACATAATAGTTATTTGTTATACAAGGGTGCAAAGTTGTATTTTACCCGCGAGTGTGGAATTGAAACATGAGCAAGCGAAAGGATTCTATAGTTGAACCACGAGCGAAGCGAGTGGTTCTAAAATAGAATCCTGAGCGTAGCGAGTGTTTCAACACACGAGAAGTAAAATACATTTGCACCCGTGTGTAACACAAAACTTTTCCCCTCACTATAGCGAGGAAAGTGCAACATCCACAGGCGTTAGATCATCTTCATCACTGGAATCACTAATTTTTTTACCATATTATAACAGAAAACACTAGAAATTCTGATTTTTACGTGAGTCGGTGAGAAGAACAGTAAAAATTTTGTTGACAATGTTGACATTTCTGTTCTGACGTATGAAATGTCAACGATGCGTTTTGAAATTGCATCGACTCAACTTGTGCGTTCAGAATTATATTTAACATCATTATAAAAAATCTAACGTTTCTTATGGAATTTTAAGGTTTATGACTTAAAATCATTAAATAAAGCTAAATTTGGTATTTTTTATTAGATTCTCAAACCATTTATTTAATGATAATTAATATCGAACGAACCATTATCATGAGCGTTCTACGTTTTGTTATCTGTCAAGCTACTTAAACACGCTCCATCCAAGGTCAAATTACTTTCCCCACTAGTGGATAAAACGCGTTTTTCCCCGCTTGTATTGAAGGATAAACGACAACTTTCCGAGCTAGTGAGGGGAAAACAATATTTCCGAATATGTGGAGGAGTAATGTTTTGTCATATACAAAGATACCAACTAATTAACTATTAAAATACTTTAGATACAATACGAATCTAACACGATATAAAATTTTGCAATTAAATAGCTGTAGCGAGTACGTACCTAAGTACCTATTCCAGCAATCTAGGCCACAGCGAGATGGACTGGAAAGTAATTAATTTTTAACAAGCAGAAACGTCTGCGAACGATGCTATTAACCCTTAAATGCATAATGATGTATATATGCATCGTATATTTGATGGTTTTTTTTAAATACTATGATTTTTTTCTTTATTTTTCCCTCAATCTATACAACATGACACATCTATTTCAATTTATTAAAAAGTTATACAAAAAATCATGCATTTAAGGGTTAAGCTTAGAATAAATTTAAAAGTGGAAAAATTGCTGCCTTCGGTGAGACTTGAACTCACGGCCTCTGGATCGATACTCCAGCGCTGTCACGCTCTTACGGTAGATGTCGCTAGGGTCCCTAGACCCATATAGTGGGAAGATTTGCTGACTATGCACGAGGTCTTGGTGGCTTGGGTGAGTTCAAGTCTCACCCAAGGCAGTAATTTTTCCACTTTTAAATTTATTCGAAAGTAAGTACTTACTCGGGCCTCGGCAGACGTGGCCTAAAAGTTATTGAAGCTGCCTATAGACGGAGAACTAGTCGCGGGAAAACGATGACAATTATAATTTATAACGCCACGAAAACCCCTTAGTTAATAGTGTGCCATCTTTATTACGTTATCTTATCAAGCTCCTGACCTGACTGCTGTTCATTTGTTGCCGTCAGAGTAACAAGACAGCAAAGCAATTGTAAAATGAATTGAAGGTAAGCGTGCCATTTATGGAATTACATGTTAGGTGTACTTAAAAGGAATATTGACACATCTAATTTTAAAACAGAATCTAGTTAAATGGTCTATCCAATTATCCATACAGCGATCTATAAAATGGAACTTAAATATCGGTCTCTAACGTTTTTTTGCCATATTCATTATACCATGGGGGGTGATTAGATACAGCAAAGGGGTGAAAAAACACGTTTTGGGGTTAAAAGACACGACAAAATCATTTTATGCCAAAGAACTGTTTAACAGATGTATATACTATTTCCAATGGAGTATCAACATAATAATAACAAAATTCGATGTCTATGACAAACTGAACATTTCTATTCACTCCTTTATTGTCTATCGACCCCGTTTTAAGGTGGTTCGATTTTCATACAAAATTCAATCTGCTTTAATTAAGGCACTACACACTATTACTACACAAATATTTGCTCATTTATCTACTTTCGAATATTCGTTGCGCTAAATTAATAGAAAAACTTTGTTTCATACAGAAATCATACATAAATCAACGTAATCTTTTCATCAATTTTACGTATGTGTGT
Source organism: Cydia strobilella (assembly GCF_947568885.1). Taxonomy (NCBI): domain Eukaryota; kingdom Metazoa; phylum Arthropoda; class Insecta; order Lepidoptera; family Tortricidae; genus Cydia; species Cydia strobilella. The sequence continues at coordinate 18,683,651 of NC_086041.1, read as the reverse complement.
GTCACAAATGTCGTGTACAAATACGTTGCGTGCGGCGTTGCCACTCTATGACATTAGCGACGTTGCCTGGCCGACCTGGCAGGATTTGCAGTGCCGTCATGTTTAGTGCATTTTTTGTTGACAGTGTTGACACTGACACATAGGGTCATGTTTATTGTGACTTATCAATTTGTTTGTGTAAATTGAAAATGATAGCAACGTCTAAATCAAGTTACAAAAAGTATCGGTATTCTGGTCCGCGAAAATCCAGGAAAATTCAGACTCAATTGAAGCGGAATTCATGATGGTAAAGTTTCGTAAGGTACAGTTTCACTCCTTCATTGCACATTGTAATTTTCTCGTGCCGATCTTTTTAGAAAATAATTCTCACTTCTTCCGTAATGGTAGGATAATAAGCAGTGAACAATACCTGTATAATATAATTATTACTGTTTTGGTTGCCGAATAGTCAATGTGTCACTAACTAGGTTTTTTTAGGTATTGTGCAAAATGAAGAGGCATTCTTGGAAATAAAATGTTTTCCTTCATTAGCCAGAAAAAATCAGGACATCTTCACTGCAATAAAATATAAACTTTCCTGGGGTTGAAAATGATGGAATTTTGTATATGAATGAAAAACACAATTATTACTACCAGGTAAGTAAGTGATAACTTTATTAGAATCCATATTGTTGCATCATCTTTCTTCCTATAACATTAGAGATTTTGTGCTATCATGATATTATTTTACTTTCAGGTACAGGGACAACTACGGATAACAAATATAAAAAAATGTTATTTCATTTGTTGTGTGAATCCATCTACACCAACAAGACATCCACTGCTGGACATAGGCCTCCCCCAGGGATCTCCACAACGACCGGTCTTGCAAGACCGGCAAAAATATCGAGAAAGAAATAATATAAATAAACATGATAAATATCCCGTTTTCTATAATAGTTATAATTAGAAGGCCATGCAATGTTGTTACTCACTGTACTTGAACCCAAAAAAAAATATATAAAAAAGTTTTAATTTTATTTTACAATTACTACTTTATTATTAGTACATTACGATACAAGTGCGAAAAGTAGGAAATTGGTAACGAGTGGCGATAAATTGAAACACGACCGAAGGGAGTGTTTTAATCGACACGAGTTGCGATTTACCTTTTCGCACATGTATTGTACAACATTTTACAGTACATAATTATGGCCCTTTACATTTTCGACATATGCACGTATATGCACCATATGTACTAAAAAGTATTTTACAGTACATATGGTGCAACTTTCTCGCCCTAGTGCGTAAAGAGCACTTATATGTACTGTAAAACGATGTACGATACACGTGCGAATTTCCTCTTTTCCGCACTTGTATCGTAAATAACTATTTCAAGCAAGGGTACGATTCAAATTTCCCAGAGATAAGACCTAGCTATATCGAACCCCTTACAGCAAATTTCATCAAAATCGTTAGAGCCGTTTCCGATATCACTGAAATATATTTCGGTTATATCGGAATCGAACAAGAATTCGAAGAAGAAAAGGTATAAGAAAGATAAGATAACACAAAAAGAACAAAAAAAAGTACCCCTGTCGTACCAGTCTTGAACCCGAATCCTCTTGCACGTATTTCTACGAACATACCGCAACGCCATTGCAGCATACTTACACTGCATGAAATTGTCTACTACAAGCATCACGGAAACACTGTTTGCATGTGTGAGTAATAGTAGGAAATAGCATGACAGAAACACTCTAGTCGACATTAAAGGTGGTTTTTGCACAATGAAGTATTCAATGTTTATTATAATAGTTCAATATTTATGTAAAGAGTGCGCTAAACATACTTTTAAGTATACAGATACCAACACTATTCCACAAAAAAATAAAACCTGAAAATTTGCGAAAGTGACGCCATCTAGCGAGGTTTAAGCTTTGGGTAACCTAGTCGAACCACCTTAAGGATATGGAGAAAACCGATAGTTTTCTTTGATTTGATTTTCTCTGAATTAGGCGGGTAAAAATTGATTTCACAAATGTAAATGCATCGCATTCTTTTTTGAGTCGACTCAAAAAATGATGTCAACATTTTTACTTTTATCATTTGTATTATTGGTAAAAATCGTCATTGAAGTTTAAAATCGTGTCATTTCACCGCGGTTTACGGTACTCAGTACTCAACACCTTGACGATAGGAAAACAAGCACCTCGTTAGCTCCACCATATCAGATCTGATGGCATTTAGACTTTAGACCAACAAAAACGACATTCACGAGCGATTTTACGAGGTACGAGTAGAGGTAGGTATATGTGGAATTGTGGATATGCGATTCTGTAATAACTAATGAAATAAAAGTACAATTAAAGATTCAAACTGTATTAAACATATTAAATAAGTAGTATAATATTTACACCAGATTAAGATTAACAATCAATATATTTGAAATACAGTACAAAAAATAATATCTTCCATAAATAAAACGCAACTTTGTACAGTTTGTAACTTAGTCTAAATTGATCTATCTACCCTACACATTTCACTAAGTATTTACAACGCTGATAAGGTATGTAATTATTTCGCTTATTCAGCTTATTTACTATTAGTACTAAAACATAATTTTATGATTCGTGAGATTGTCTTCCAGTGTTTATTCCTATAATGTAAAAAAGTAGAGCGCATAAGGGGAAGGCGAAGACATCCAGAAACATATGCCTAAATGAAAGATTTTGGTCATCCACCATGACCTACAAATATTTTATTTTATTTTTACTAAACTTCATATGTCTGTTTCATAAAGTTCGGCCTAGTTGTATAAGCCCAATAAGATTATTCAGTATTATACATTGAACAGGCCCAATTATGGAACCATGAGGTCGAAGGTTGAGGTTGAATTTTGCAAAATATCAAGGCAACCTCTTCGAGTTTGAGCTTGTTGAACAGTAAAACAAGACAGATCTTTTTAACAAAGAAGATTAACGTTAACAACTAACAAGACCCTTAAGTAATAGCCGAAGTAGCATACGTTATGGCGGCGCTAGTATAGAAACTTGGTGGGTGAAAGGTGAAAGTAAACTAATCCACAAACAGTTTTGGGTTTCTTAGCCGAGATGGCAAATCGAAATCCTTTTTTTGTTGTCCTTCTGTCTGTCTAGCTGTCCGTCCGTATGTAACGCGCATTTATTTAGAAATGATTAATACATTTGGAATATATGCTCTGTACGCCGCCACATACTTTTGTGGTCTAACTACTGAGAAAGACCATTCTCAAACTCAAGTCTTATGTTATGCAAGGGTTATCTCTACGCAATACATACATACAGAACAACACATATACCGTATACTTTAAAAAAAAGTGACACTTGTATATAGGTAACTTATTATATACATAATTTCAATGATATAAAAACTGAGGACCTACGCTACAAGACCACACTTATTATCTAGTCATAAGGTTCGAACTTTTCAGTTCTTTATTACTGGTAGGTACTGAAATGTCATCATTAGGCATAAGTAGGTACAAATTCATAAGACCTGCCGCGCGATTTGTGCTGAACTGTCAAAATCCTCTTATATAAGATCCGCGCCATTTTTCGTGAATTATCCTACGTATATATATTCATATTACAAGTGCGTGTTTTGTTTTGACATCTGAAAAGTGCCCGGTACAACTGCGCTCACATTTGAACAAACCTTTTTAAACTTAAATTTTATAATTTGCAGCATAAAGTTGATTTGACATATGAAGTTGATTCTGATACATTTCATTTCAGTACATTTTATTATTACCTACTAAAGTTATACTTAAATGCGAAAGTAAATCTGCCTTAACCACAGCAAATAAATAATTAATACGTAGATGATTTAATAAAATTTGTTGTTTTTTCTTTCAGTCTTATTTTAGTACTTAAAATAATTAAGCCTTACATGGGTCCGGTACCTTATAGAGATCAATTTTATTATTATTACAATCGCTGCGGAGTGGACAAAACCAATACAACTCAAAAAACGTTGTATGTATTGACGTCTGCATACTCAGCTAAAATACCGTATAGATCACTTACGATGCATTGGATACAATTTAAAAATATACTAAACAACAAATTCCAATTAAATTCGCATTTTAGTAAAAAAAAATATATATAATACATTTTCCCGGTTTAATATATTTGAATCATAAGGGCCACTTGCACTATCCCACTAACCCGGGGTAAACCGGTTAAACCTGGAGTTACCATTGTTACCTACCAGTACAATTTGACACTGGGTTAACGGTTTAACCGGTTAACCCCGGGTTAGTGGGATGGTGCAAGTGGCGCTAAGAGGCAATTAAGTTTTATGAATGGCCGCGTACTTGCGGCTCTTGCAGCTACGCGGCACGTGACATTCGATGTCCAGCAAGAATCATTGTGAGATCTAAATAACAGCCAATCAATATGCAATCAATGATCTATTAAGGCAAAGCAAGCTGCGTCCATGGCATTGCTAAATCCACAGTCAACATAGAAAAAAGCAAAGATCTCACAGTGAATATAATCCATCAGCATGCGCAGCGCAGCAGGGGCAGACTTATTATAGCAGGCTGCGGGCCTGGCTGCTGCGGCTGCGCGGCATGTGGCGCGCGCGGGCTCTGGGCGCGAGTCGCGCGCGCGGGGCGCGGCGTCAGCGCGGCGGCGGCGCGCCCGGCGGCGTCCAGCGCAGGCAGCTCGCCTCCACGCAGCGCGCGCGCTCTGCCCGCCGAGACAGCTCCTCCAGGACGTCCTGCACGACCACGGCACACTCAAACGATATCAAATATCGGTCAATTTACATTAAGAATATAGGCCTATTTCGTCAGGTGACAAGCAAAACTCACTAATTACTGAAAAATAATTTTATACCACGTCGGTGGCAATCAAGCATACGGCCCGCCTGATGGTAAGCAGTTACCGTAGCCTATGGACGCCTGCAACACCGAAGATGGCGCGTTGCCGACCCTTTAAAAACCTGTACACTCCTTTTTTGAAGAACCCCATACTGTAGCCCCTCGGGAAAACCTCGGCAGGGTGCTCATTCCACAGCCAATGCGTACGCGGGAGGAAATTCCTCTTAAACCGCACAGTACGCGACCATTTAGGTGCTAGGGTGTGAGGATGAAACACCCTGCCGATGGCGAGCGGTGCGGTGATAGAAAGCGGCCGTTGGCATCATGTCAAACAGTTCTTCAGAGCACAGCCCATTGTACAAGCGGTAGAACACGCATAAGGAGGCGAAGTCTCTCCTTAGACTTAAAGGTTCAATACCGCTTGTGATTTTGGGATCGTCGACGATTCGTACAGCGCGCCTTTGGACTGAGTCGAAGGGTCCAAGCTGGCACCCGGCTAGCTGTGGCTGGCTGGCTGGCATAATTAAACATAAATCAACCTTATGCGGATAATAATACGGTTCACTATGGCTATGAACTTGTAGTGGTACTTAGTGACTTTTGCTTGTCACCCGACGATTTATTCTCAAGGGAAGCGCAACAACTTCACATCTCCAACAATGGCGTCCGCATGTCGTTTACCTACATTATACTAAACGAAACTGAAAATAAAAAAATTTTATACTCTCGAATATCGTGAGGTGAGGGCAAATAATAAATAAATGTCTGTTTCGTCCACTCACCTGTTTCTTCAGTACGATGTGCTTCCCCTTCCAATACTTCATGAGACCTCTCTCCTGCAACGTCGACACTATATCCGAGGATGCAATGGCGAGGTCCTTGCTCAAATCCCTGATGCACAGAGTAGGTCCGGGCGCGGAGCATAGTCTTTTCAAGAGCGCTTCCTTCCAATAGGAGCGGTACGAGATGAGACCCAAATCTGAGAGCGGAGTTTCTGGAGAACCGACTTTGCCTTCAACTTTGGTTAGAAGGTAACCTGTGGGAATAAATGTGTTGTAATACTTGTAATACGCACTACTTACACATAATAATATTTGTCTTGGTAAAAAAAATATAAATCTAATTGTTTTTGCAACTACCTTTAGTTAAGATTCAATTCTCTACAATGGTTGATTTTTAAAACCAAATATGCGAGAACTATTATGTTAAATACGGCTAATTTATTGTTGGCTGCTTAAATATGAACGGAGCAAAATATAAAGGCTTTAGAATTTTTAAAGAATAATAAAGAAAACTATATAAAATTTCACATTTGGTTGCGAAATGCTATGTTTATTCTTATAGTATGTAGTAGTATGTAGCATGAAGTTAGCAAACCGCGGTCCAAGACGACGGAATCTTAAATAAGTAATCAATAATCATAGATGATTTATGATTTTTTAGAGCGCTGGTGGACTAGCACTGGTGACTTGCAATCTGGAGGTCGCGGGTTCAAACCCCGGCTCTAACCAATGAGATTTTCGGAACTTATGTACGAAATATCATTTTATATTTACCAGTCGCTTTTCGGTTAAGGAAAACATGGTGAGGAAACCGGACTAATCACAACAAGGCCTAGTTTCCCCTCTGGGTTGGAAGGTCAGATGGCAGTCGCGTTCGTAACAACTAGTGCCTACGCCAATTCTTGGGATTAGTTGCCAAGCGTACGCCAGGCTCCCATGAGCCATGGCAAAAATGCCGGGACAACGAGAGGAAGATGATGATAAGGTGCGCAGGTGGGTATGGTCTTTCATCATCATCATCGTGGTCGCCTTTTGGTGATCCAATCTTGGATAGATAGATAGATAGAGAGAGATTTATTATTCCAAAATTATACATACAATTATACAGTTTCCTGCAAAACTGTTGTTCACAGTTTGCCTGCAGGTAAGATACTGAACTAAATTATTCTACTTGCTATGCTACTTAACTTATTGCTTGTTATGCTAAATGTCAATTATTGGTACACTTAAGCGACATCCTGTTTGTGATACAGGTGTCACTTAAGTGTATCCAGTAGGTATTTCTTAAGCTGTTTTTTAAATTTAGATTTGTCAGGCTGGTGTCTTATCTTATACGGTAGGTTATTGAGGTAGTACGGTAATTTTTTCTTTAGGGTTCTGTCACCGAAATAGTTTTGTACTCGTGGTACCTCATATTTGCCAGCAGACACTGATTTTGTGCTATGCGAGTGGTCGATCAGTACTCGGCTATGCGCTCAATTGCTATGGTTATTTACTGTTAGGAGATATTTGTGTTTTAAACTAATTGGCAAGATTTTGCAGATTTTGAATAATTTGAGTAATTATCTTTACAGCTGGTTTTCGTTTTATTATTGACCAATAATTTAAAAAACCTTATCTGTAATGGTTCTAGTTTATCTATGTGGGATTTGGATGCGAGTCCGTAGTAATCTAGAGCATAGCTCAGCGTAGAGTCTACCAAAGCAAAATATAGGCATTTCAATATATTACACGGTACTTTGTGCGTAAGTGATAAAATTTACCTAAAAGGATTCGAAGCTTATTGCTAACATAGTTTATGTGCTGGATCCAGGAGAAACCAGAGTCAACCTTAACTGATTCCAAGATTTGTCACACAGTCTACTTTTTCTATGGGTTCACACTGGCAATTACTTACATTATTGTGGAAACAATTGTAGCTGTGAGTATAGAGTAATGGGGGCCATCCTGGTGTGCACATGTAGGGAGACTGTATAATAATAAATTTAGTTTTTTCAGAATTTAGTGTGATCCCATTATCATGGGACCATTTCACTACTGCATCTATGTCTTGCTGAATTAAGTGACAGGCCTCGTTAAGATTGGTTCCTGCACGTAGCGTACATAGATCGTCAGCAAACATATATGCAGAACTGTTTCGCAATGCTCCACACAAACTGTTGACGTGCATGAGATAGCATAAGGGCCCACATACGAAGCCTTGGGGAACTCCCTATCGCACTTGTATCTCGTCACTTAAGCAGTTACTTATTTTGACGCGATATGAACGCGATGTGAGGTAGTCACGAAACCAGCAGTTTAGTGGCTGCCCCACTCCGCATTCGTCCATTACATTTAAAAGGGTGTTAGTTTCTAAGGTGTCAAATGCTTTTTTTTTATGTAGAATATGGCTACAACGAACTTTTGATCTAGATTAGTTTTTGTTTCATCTGTAAATTTCGATAAAAGTGTAGTTGTACTTTTATATCTTTGAAAACCATGTTGGCAGTCATTTAGTATATTATTTTTGTGTAGGAAAGAATTTATTTGATTAATGATGCATTTTTCAATTACCTTGTCTAGACTTGATAGAATGGATATTGGTCTATAATTGGAGTGTTCTTTGCGATCACCTTTTTTATGAACTGGGCGAACAATTGACTTCTTCCAATTATTAGGATATTTTTGTTGAGCTAATGATAAATTAATCAGTTTGGCTATCACTGGGCTAACCTTATCTATGATTTGCTTTAGATCAGACATACGCACAATATCACTTCCCGGTGCTTTATTTGCATCCATTTGACGAATGGCAAGTTTGACAGCTAAGCTATCCACGGGTTGCCATCTTATGTATACGTTCGTCTTACTTACATATTCATTTCGATCCAGCCATTTGTCGTTACAAGCATGCTTAATCTGATCTATTTCGTTTGAGAAAGTAAATGCGAATTTATCAGAAATTTATTTAGTGCTACCTTGTTTTTTCATATTATTCATGATAAAACTATCTATTGATGGCTTTTTGCTACCTAATAAATCGTTAATTTTATCCAAAATCTTTTTAATATTATTGTTACAGTTCAATATGCTTTTATTACACTTATTTCGGTATTTTGTATAGTTAAGCCTTTTTAACATATTCTTTGGGTCATTGCACCATATGTCAAACAACCAATCTCGTTCCAAAATATATTTTTTTTTAATTTTTAGTGACCCAGCTTTTATTATTTGGATGTAGGCCTCTTCCCTCTTCTTCCACCCCTTTGATCTTGTGCCCGATTCATCCAGTCCCGACCTCCGTGTCGTCGGATGTCGTCCACCCAGCGCTGCGGTGGTCTAGCGTTCCCTTGGGTGTCCGCTCTGGGCCTCCATTCAAGGACTCGTAATGTGCCTCGCCCATGTCCACTTTCTCTGCGCTATGACGGCCATGATGTCTCTAACTTTGGTTTTGCTACGGATCCAATCGTTACGTTTCCAGTCTCGTAGGGCGATCCCGAGCATCGCTCTCTCCATGCCTCTCGGCGGACTTCTGTGTAAGTGTCATAGTTTCCGTACCATATGTGAACATGACACACTGTTCGAAGACCTTGACTTTTTTTTGTAATACTACGTCGGTGGCAAACAAGCATACGGCCCGCCTGATGTCACGCAATCTCCGTAGCCTATGTATGCCTGCAACTAGCGATACACCTTCTGTCCTTTGGCTAGTCTCTATGTGTCGGGAGTTCGATAGCCACTTGCAGTCTTCTCCTGACCTGCCTAGGTTTTTAGCTAGTGCCTTGACGATAGGTTCCCGACAGTCCCTTGGCAATTTGCATCGGTAGTAGACGTGCTCAACCTTGCCGTCTAGCCGTCTACTACACGATATTACTTTAGTTAGGAAGTAAACCAGTTATGAATGTTAATGTATGCACCTGTATATTATGTATCAAAGTCAACAATAGTTATTTGTGCAACAAGAGAGGAAAGTTGGTTTTTCTTGCGAGTTTTTATTTTGAGTCCCGAGAAAGCGAAAGATTCTATAATTGAATCACGAGCGAAGCGAGTGATTCTAAGGTAGAATCTTGAGCGTAGCGAGGGACTCAAAAACACGAGATGTAAAATAACTTTGCTCTCGTGTTGCACACATAATTTTTCACCTCAGTAGTGAGAACATATTAAAGGTTAAAATGTATTTCGAATTACACAGAATAAACAGAAAAAAAAGTATTATAATATGTACGATACGATACGGGACCGGACCGGACCGGACCGGACCGTACCGTACCATACCATAAAAAAAATGTAATAAAAGTATGAAATTCATGGCCTTCACTAAATTAAAAAGCTACATTGTTTCACTCCCTGGAGTGAGGAAAGTCGCACTTTCCTCACTCCAGAGAGTGACGAAAGTAGGCTTGTTCGAGCTGCTGAGGTGAAAAAAATATTGTTGACATTGGCGTTTGAGTGAGACTCCTACCCTACCCTACAATTCTATATTACCATAATGTTTTGTGGGGTTGCACGCCAAGTGTAACCAAAGATAGATATAACTCCGTAATAGATGGATACAGTCTAAGGCCAGGATTACACTTGTAAGTTTTACTTACGTAAGTAGGGACAAAGCTATTTGCTAGAATGAGATAACGATATTCATATCTCATTCCGTAGTATAGCTGTGTCCCTACTTACGTAAGTAAAACTTACAAGTGTAATCCTGGCCTAAGGAAAAAACGTGCCTCGAAAATCAAGAAAATTTGATTCTCGATCAGAGGGCGCTACTAGCTTTGGCCTACTGTCGTATAGATGGCGTTGACGGTTTCGTTTGTTATTTAACAATTTTAACGCATATCAGTGAAAGAACATGGGTCAAAATCATAATAATAATTAATGCAAATAAAAAAAATCATTTATCCATATTTAAATACATTTTATCGTATTTTTATAAATCTTCATTTTTAATTTTAAGGTGTGTCGATAGATGGCAGTGAATTTACTGGGGTTACAAAATTTACTATGACAGTACCGCTCTATCTTATTATATCCTCTTTGGTGTAACTAACCTCGCCTAATACAGGTCCTAACGCACGCGATTCTTACGCCTATCCCGGCCCCGTAGATAACATGCCAATCGCTAACGCTATAATACGTAGCGAGCGAAACGCAACTGTCACTGTCACACTAATATAGAAGAGTGATAGAGACACTAAGCGATTCGATAGCGAAGCGCAAGCGATCGTCACCTTGGCTAGGCCGCCAGGTATGAATCATTCACTAACGTTTAGACTTGTGGCCGAGTAGTGTATGGCCTTATGCAGACTATAGACTTTATCCTCTTAAGGCCCTACCCGTAGTACTAGTTATTTCAATGTAATTTAAACCATTTTGAATTGGAACGTTGCTTTCGTTTTGTTTCGTTCGGACGCAAAACAAAATAAATGACATTTTTTGTATGGTGGGCCTTGTGAGATTTCAGATTATAAACGGCATAATAGCACAACCTCCACTCAAGTGTAGTGTCTGAGCAGAAAGTGATCTGTTATAATTGTTCTTTAGTGTATCTTGTAGATCAAGGTGATGACAAGTACTTCAATAAAACTTTGTAACATTAACTCCGTTTTATATGCAATATGCTTCATTGAGCAGTATGCTTTATTAAATCTTGTTTAAATTACTAGTATGTATTATTTATGGTGTTCCATAACAGTACTCGGTTGCAGAAATCGAGTTGTTAATTGTTATCCGAATGGCGAAATTTGTTTCCACCTCAGTACGAGTATAGTTGTTCGCAAAAATATGCAATAACATTAACGTGGAGTTTCTCCATTTCCGGTAGTTACTAGTTACGCTTGAACTTACAATTAATATTTAAGAGGAAAGGGGACGGCCGCTTCTCCATACAAACATAGTCCCCATTTTGCTCTATGGATATTGCCACTATGGAAAATATTGTTATATGATTGATGTATATTAACCATAGCTATAGGTTAAAAAAATTACTAAAACCCCTTTTACTTGTATGAGACGTTCCATATTTGAATTTTTTTATATGACGTAAGGTTTGCAGATTCAGTAATTAGTTAGTTAAGATTTTTGTTATTTTTTTTAATTTAACATTTAGGATTTGGAATAACTTTTAGTAAAAAAATGACTAGGCGAAGTTGGGGACGGGTGGAGAACGATTTTTTTTTATCTACTTTAAAACATATTTTACGCAACTGTTAAAAAAAATATATATTTCTGGGCGTAGTTGGGCCTGGTTGGTGAAATTAGTGTTCCCTACGGTATGTCTATTAAAACTATCTGGTTTTGCCGACCCTCGTATATTTTGAATGAATTCCAACATTAATAACGGGGTCTGTTGATTAATTTAGTTCACTCATAATTTAATTTCATAAAGATGATTGAGGAATAAATGTCAACGCTGAGTAATATATTTAACGCGTTCTTGTAAACTGTACACAACTACATGCAAGAGGGGCTTTAGCTAACTTTTTAGGGTTCCGTACCCAAAGGGTAAAAACGGGACCCTATTACTAAGACTCCGCTGTCCGTCTGTCCGGCCGTCTGTCTGTCTGTCACCTACCAGGCTGTATCTCATGAACCGTGATAGCTAGACAGTTGAAATTTTCACAGATGATGTATTTCTGTTTATTTATTTATTTAAACCTTTGGGAAACAAACAGCCAAAAACAACACACATAGTAAATCAGATAACACATTCACAAGCCACACCGTTTCCACTAATGAATGATAACAGTTATGTTGCTCAGAAACTAACATTAATAATACAATTGAAACTTAATTTAACATTAATACAATTTACAACATGCAAAACTAAAATACCTAACTCGAATTGTTGAAGACAGCATTTAAACGTTGGCAAGTAGATGATGAATAGATAATGGAACTAATGGATATTATTTTTATTATTAGCTGTATTTTTTATTACAGAAACAAACTGTTGTAGTGATAAATGGAAACATTAACTCCGTTTTATATGCAATATGCTTCATTTAGCAGTATGCTTCATTAAATCTTGTTTAAATTACTAGTATGTATTATTTATGGTGTTCCATAACAGTACTCGGTTGCAGAAATCGAGTTGTTAATTGTTATCCGAATGGCGAAATTTGTTTCCACCTCAGTACGAGTATAGTTGTTCGTTAAAAAAAATGCAATAACATTGCATGTGTTTTGCTATGTAACTTAGATGTAAATAGTTGTAAATATGAAATACTGTATTTGACATGTAAAACTATGTTTTATAAAGGAATAAATGAAATGAAATGAAAAATTAACGTGGAGTTTCTCCATTTCCGGTAGTTACTAGTTACGCTTGAACTTACAATTAATATTTAAGAGGAAAGGGGACGGCCGCTTCTCCATACAAACGTAGTCCCCATTTTGCTCTATGGATATTGACACTATGGAAAATATTGTAATATGATTGATGTATATTAACCATAGCTATAGGTTAAAAAATTTGCTAAAGCCCCTTTTACTTGTATGAGACGTTCCATATTTGAATTTTTTTATATGACGTAAGGTTTGCAGATTCAGTAATTAGTTAGTTAAGATTTTTGTAATTTTCTTAATTTAACATTTAGGATTTGGAATAACTTTTAGTAAAAAAAATGACTAGGCGAAGTTGGGGACGGGTGGAGAACGATTTTTTTTTTATCTACTTTAAAACATATTTTACGCAACTGTTAAAAAAAATATATATTTCTGGGCGTAGTTGGGCCTGGTTGGTGAAATTAGTGTTCCCTACGGTATTTCTATTAAAACTATCTGGTTTTGCCGACCCTTGTATATTTTGAATGAATTCCAACATTAATAACGGGGTCTGTTGATTAATTTAGTTCACTCATAATTTATTTTCATAAAGATTAATGAGAAATAAATGTCAACGCTGAGTAATATATTTAACGCGTTCTTGTAAACTGTACAAACTACATGCAAGAGGGGCTCTAGCTAACTTTTTAGGGTTCCGTACCCAAAGGGTAAAAACGGGACCCTATTACTAAGACTCCGCTGTCCGTCTGTTCGTCCGTCTGTCTGTCTGTCTGTCACCAGGCTGTATCTCATGAACCGTGATAGCTAGACAGTTGAAATTTTCACAGATGATGTATTTCTGTTTATTTATTTATTTAAACCTTTGGGAAACAAACAGGCAAAACCAACACACATAGTAAATCAGATAACACATTCACAAGCCACACCGTTTCCACTAATGAATGATAACAGTTATGCTGCTCAGAAACTAACATTAATAATACAATTGAAACTTAATTTAACATTAATACAATTTACAACCTGCAAAACTAAAATACCTAACTCGAATTGTTGAAGACAGCATTTAAACGTTGGCAAGTAGATGATGAATAGATAATGGAACTAATGGATATTATTTTTATTATTAGCTGTATTTTTTATTGCAGAAACAAACTGTTGTAGTGATAAATGGAATATATCTATATCAAAAAAATTTTTCATTATAATTTCTACACGCTCTAGCTAAGAACCAATTTCTAGCATATGTAGTACGACCAAAGTGAATTGCAAAAAGGTTTGTGGAGCGAGTTCGCCGATCGGGACATCGAATCGAAATTTTAGATAAAAGATCTGGTGAATCAATAAGGCCATGTAAGATTTTGAACAAAAAAATCTGATCTCGAATTTCTCTACGTGTTTGAAGAGACTCTAAATTGTCAGTGCTAAAAGATTTTAATTTATATTTCATTGTTCTAATAAATTTGTTTTGAATTTTTTCAATTGTGTAAATGTGAACATTGAAATGAGGATTCCAGACTGTAGTGGCGTATTCTAAGTTTGACCTAACAAATGCGTTAAAAAATAGAAGTTGCAGAGTCTTAGGGTTTGTATTGTAAAATTCTTGCTTTGTCGAAAAATGAATCCCATCATTTTGTATGCTTTCGCTGAAATTTTGTCAATATGTGAAATGTATTGTAATTCACTATCAAGATTTAAACCCAGATCCTTCACTTCAGACACAGCCCTTAAAATTTTGTTGTTTAAAGAACAATTATACTCTATCTTATTGCGTTTTCTTGTAAATGTAATGCCACAGCACTTTTCGACATTCAAGTACAGTTAATTCATAGAACAATATATAAACTCAGTCTATCAAGATCAGCTTGAAGTTTTATGCAATCATCTCTAGATTTAATAATTAGGCCAAGCAATAAGAAGTTATAGAGGGAAATGCTAGGAACACAATTTTTGACTTCGTAGCTTTGTTTGGACTAGTTAGGTGAACATATCAAAAGTCCCCGGCCGTAACCCTGGTGCTGGGGGGAGAGTGGGGTTTGAAGGTTCCATTTTTCGATTTTTCGTTTATATCTCGGAAACTATGCGTCTGAACGACATGGCCACTGATACTAAATGAAAAGTGATTTAATTTGTTATAAGGTTTATTAAGTCAAGATTTTCGATATCTTGTATAGTTTTTGAGATATCCGCTCTTGAAGGTTTATTTAGGGCTCTCATTTTTATCTTGATTATCTACATCAGAGAATCTGCTAGGCCGGGTTTGGTAACGTTTTCGTATAAATCGGGGGTGCTGAATTCATTTATGGTATCAACATTGACACCTTTCCGAAATAAAAACATAAACTTTAAACAAATAACTTTTTTTTAACTCCTCTTTACGCTTAAACCGCTGAACAGATTTAGTTGAAATTTGGTAAATAGATGTTTTAAGTCCCGAGACAGGATATAATATAGTTTTTATCTCAAAAATCATACTTTGAAGGGGTGAAATTTGGTGTGAGGGGAATTCAGCTTCTCCGCCGAAGTTGAATTCCTGAGGTTAATACTGTTTAGATTTAGGTTTGAAGTCATGTTTGGTATCATTTTCAACTAAATCAAACATGTAGACCATCCCAAATATTATTTAAATAGGTTCAGCGGTTATTGATTTCCCATACAAATTTCCATCCCACTTCTCACACCCTCAAAAGATGATTTTGGTTATAAAATCTATCCTATGTACTGTCCCGGGACTCAAACCATCTCTACACCAAATTTCAAGGAAATCGGTTCAGCGATTTAAGCGTAGATAAGTTTAAAAAAAATATCATTTTTTTAAATTTTGTTTTTACTTAGGAATGGTCTCAATGTTGATACCATTAATAAATTCAGCACCCCCAATTTATACGAAAACCAAGCCTAGCAGCTTCACTGATGTAGATAATTAAGATAAAAATGTGAGCCCTAAATAAACTTTCAAGAGCGGATATCTCAAAAACTATACAAGATATCGAAAAACTTGACTTAATAAAACTTGTAACAAATTAAATCACTTTTCATATTGTATAAGTGGCCATGTCGCTCAGACGCATAGTTTCCGAGATATAATCGAAAAACCGAAAAATGGAACCTTCAAACCCCACTCTCCCCCCCAGCACCAGGGTTACAGCCGGGGACTTTTGATATGTTCACCTCCTAACTAGTCCAGACAAAGGTACGAAGTCAAAAATTGTGTTCCAAGCATTTCCCTCTATAGCTATTTTGGGCATTCATTTCCTACATTTTAGTATCGTCGGCATATAATAATAAATCAGAAAATTTGAAACATTCAACAACGTCATTAATGTAAATATTGAATAATAATGGACCGAAATGGGAACCCTGAGGTACGGGAACAAAACTAGAAGTGTATCCCTTTATAGCAACTGCTTGCGTTCTGTCGCGCAGGTAGGAAGTAAGCCATCTCAAAAGATTACCGTGGATACCAAAAGTTTGTAATTTTTGAATAAGCAGAGAATGTGAAATTTTATCGAATGCTTTGGAGTAGTCGGTATAAATAACATCGACCTGATAGCCCTTATCCATTGCATTCGTCGCATAATCAATCAACTGACATAAATTGGACTCAGTGGAACGTCTATTGACAAACCCATGTTGCTGATTTACCAATTTCGGTCGAACTGCGTAAAAGAGTGTCGTAGATAATTTTTTCGAAGCGTTTAGGGATAACCGACAACTTAGAAATACCCCGATAGTTTTTTATATCATGTTTATTGCCACTTTTATAGATTGGAACTACGATCGATCTCTTCCAACAATATGGCAATGTCCCGGTTCTTAAAGAAAGATTGAATAGTAGGCATATGGGAAAAGCTAACCTCTCCCGACAGTTCTTTAAAAATATTGGATGGATTCCATCTGGTCCACAGCCTTTAGAAGTCACCAATCCTTTAAGGTAGCTTTCAACTAGAGAGGTAGTAATATTAACATTATTTATTAGGCAATTCGAAAACGCAGTGTTATTTAATGCAATTGAAGTAGATTGGCATGGTGGTTGAGAGGTAACATTTTTCACGAAAACTGACTGAAAATATGTATTAAATAAATCGGCGACCTCTTTGCCACTATTGCCAACACTGTTGTCCAAGAAAAGTGTGTTAGGAATTCCGTTTACATTCATTTTAGACTTTAAAAAGGACCAAAAAGATTTTGAGTTATAACGAATATTATTTTCAGTTCGTGAGATGAATAATTTGTAGCATAAATTTTCCATGGATTTAATTTTTGCTCTTAATTTTGAAAATGCTATGTAATCTGCGATTCGTCCATAAATTTTTTGTGAGTCTTTGTTTTATTTTTAATCATTTTTATTAACGGTCGGGAGTACCATACGGGATATTTATCCTGGCTAGAAATAATTATTTTAGTGGGGATCAGATCATCTATAATTCGGTTAAGAATATCATAAAAAGTATCGACAGCTGTTTCTATGTCATCTTGTGGATGACAAAGTTCCCAGTCCACTTTATCCAATTTTGCGTTTACAATGTCATAGTCTGCTGCATAGAAACGCCGTACTATACGATGCGCAGCTTTTAAGTAATTATCACTCGACCCTATACAAAT
The DNA here is from genome assembly GCF_947568885.1 of Cydia strobilella. Lineage (NCBI taxonomy): Eukaryota > Metazoa > Arthropoda > Insecta > Lepidoptera > Tortricidae > Cydia > Cydia strobilella. Next base: position 18,666,161 of record NC_086041.1, on the reverse strand, counting down.
CTTTACACAAAAGACCGGGTGATGATAGTCTATAGTAACCAAGGCTTCAACGCTTGATACACTACAATCAATATTAGATAAAACTAAATCTAATTGTCTACCATTCTAATTGGGAATGTCGTTGAATTGATACCAGTCGGTAAAACACATAAACGCAGATAACTGAGTCGTTAAAATATCGTGATTTGGAATCTCCAACATGAACTTTTTTTGGCTAGAAATATTAGGTACGAGTACCCAGGAGGCTCCCGGAATGTTAAAGTCACCTAACACTACGAAGTGATCGTTAAGAAAGTCAGTGTAAATGTTAGATAAAAATTCAAACAACGATGATTGGGACTCTATCTGGAACTTACTTTGCGGAAAATAACAAGTTAACAACCTTATTTTCTTACTAGTAGGTCCTTGAGAGATAGATACTGTTGCCGCTATAACAACAAATACTAAAAACAGAATAATATAAACATTTAAATGGGGCTCCCATACAACAAACGTGATTTTTTTTCTGTTTTTTCCGCAATGGTACGGAACCCTTCGTGCGCGAGTCCGACTCGCACTTGGCCGGTTTTTTTACCTATATGCCCCTACCCCACGTTAAACTTTTTTCGATTTGTTGATTACTGTAAAAATGATGAGCGAAAAACAGATTTTATACAATTTTTTAAATGCTTCTAACTCTAATAATAATTAAAAATTCTAAAATCAAACGTAGGGGCATAGCTGTGGCTGATAATATACAACAAATTGTGTCAAAATATTTTTAATGATGTTAATATCCAGAGATGTTAATATCCGTAGTACTCATTTTCCATGAGGACTACGTTTGTATGAAAAGGTGATTTTGCAAGGGCCCTCCACTTTCGTCTTAACCCTTAAGTGCATAGTGATGGATGCAACCTACCTACACAACAAAAAACATATAATTTTATGCATAAGTAGATAAAATCGATTGGGTCATTCATCATGTTCGTAATTATTTTTATCGTAAATTAATACACTTTCCGATGTTTTGTTCATGCGCAGTATTTTAGTTTAAAAAACCGGAAAAGTGCGAGTCGGACTCGCCCACCGAGTGTTCCGTACTTTTTAGTAAGTATTTGTTGTTATAGCGGCAACAGAAATACATCATCTGTGAAAATTTCAACTGCTTAGCTCCGCCGTGACCGTGATCGGTTGATGAGATACAGCCTGGTGACAGACAGACGGACAGACAGACAGACAGACGGACAGAGGAGTCTTAGTAATTGGGTTTTTACCCTTTGGGTACGAAACCCTAAAAATTACATTTGTTTAAAGACGAAATAGCGGTGGAAAAGTTGATAATTTTTAGTATGAAATCTAGGCGGTTTTTTTTCGGGGTTTGCAGTTATTTCTTTATTATAGGTAGGCATATTACAAATAGTGTACATTTGTAATGGTAGTAAGATTTTTTGATATATGTTTTACCAATAATTGTATACCTATTTTCATAAATTATAATCAGTAAACAATAATGTAAAAAACATGAATTTAAGAGGTAACAAGTGCTAGATTTTTAGCAATTTGCAAAAATTATTACTTGACTAGCTGATAAGGTAAATAATGAAAATGAAAATGAAAAATGAAAATGAAAATGAAAAATTGTTTATTTCGTTTAAGAATTACTTATACGGGTAAGTGTTGGTGCCTCTTTTTAAGTAAGAAAATACCTGTGTTAAGAGGCACCGCTCTTAATAATATCTTATAATATTATTACTTGACTAGCTGATAAGGTAAATATTATCTCATAATATTATTACTTGACTCGCTGATAAGGTAAATAATATCTCATAATATTATTACTTGACTAGCTGATAAGGTAAATAATATCTCATAATATTATAACTTGACTCGCTGATAAGGTAAATAATATCTCATAATATTATAACTTGACTCGCTGATAAGGTAAATAATATCTCATAATATTATTACTTGACTAGCTGATAAGGTAAATAATATCTCATAATATTATTACTTGACTCGCTGATAAGGTAAATAATATCTCATAATATTATAACTTGACTAGCTGATAAGGTAAATAATATCTCATAATATTATAACTTGACTCGCTGATAAGGTAAATACTAACTCATAATATTATTACTTGACTCGCTGATAAGGTAAATAATATCTTAAAATATTCTTCACATACCTTGGGTACGGTGACAGCTGTCATCCAATACATTTTGCAAGATTTTAGTTTTAAGGTAACATCTGGAGATGACAGCTGTCACCGTACTCAAACCATTGTTTTGTCAAACTTGTCTGGTGTGCTTTAACCCATGGAGACTGTATAAAGGAGCCAAATCTCTATGTATGAAAAGTGTCCATCAAAAAACAGTAATTAGGCGGCGCCACCATACACCGAAATACTACCAAAAACACCCTACGTAATTTGGTCGGGTTATTTGTTGCCTTATATGGTTCATGTTATACTCATGTCCCAGAGCCTAACTAGCGCCACCGGAGAGATTAGGAACTATTATTTAAAGCTTAACGCGGTCACTTTTACAACAATTCTGCCATAAGAGATTGCGATCCTTTCTATACCATCCATACTTTAACCTTTTCGACGCCGTGTCAAACACAAACGCTGTCACTCAGACGCCACGCCACCGAAGTTGAAGTCAAAACTGAAGTTGAACTTTATGCATATAGGTCTATATTGCTCTGTGGTTTGTGACGGATTAATCCATCTGCGGCGTTGGACCTATTGTAAATTGTAAATGTGTGAAACGTAGTCAAATTTATGTTGTAATCGGGTGCTTCAAAATTAATTTGTTTTGTTTGTAATGACCACTGAGTTTTGTCATGCAATGTCTAAGTAACGTTCGACTACCCCTGGTTCCTGGTTCAGTACGCAGAACGATAATTAACCGTAGCCGTCAGAACGCGCATCTACAATTCGTCGGTCGCGTCTCACGCCCCCCACGCCCACGGGGGGGTTGTCTAGACGCCAGACCGATCTATACTGCAGCCATCGATCCGGGTCGACGACCTGCCGGCCCAAAACAAACCTACGTAGCCGCTGCCCAGGGAACTCGGCGCCGATAGTTTTTTTTATTCTTGAGATAGGTCACGGTTTACAATGAGAAAACTGCTAATCGAGAGCATTGTCCAAGTATTTTTTCGATTCTGGGTTTAGATGTGTTTCTTCTGTTGAGCTCCACTGTTGCAATAGCCATGAATAAACGTTTGATTTATTCTACGAATCAGGAAGAAACGGGCTATACGGACTAAGTATTGGAAACAATGATGTTGTTATGTTGTTTACCTCTACATCTGCTGCTGTTTTCTTTCTGTATTGTTTTTTTATTGAGGTGTGCAATAAAGAGTACTTGTATTGTATTAATAAGCAATGTGGTTGCATACTCAATTCTAAATAACATTAGCAGAAGATGACAAGATGAGGTGTTCTAAACCTTTTCTGTGAAGTAAAGGCAATAAAAAAAGTGAATAAATTGTAAGTGAGTATTAGCGATTACTTCCGAAAATATTTACTTAATCCAAAATTATTACTTATTTAAAACCCCATATATTATTCTTTTTTAAACGCCTGGGCATCGTTACCCCACACCATGGGGTTGAAGCAAAACAAAATCATCCCAGAGTTCAATAGAAACGTAGATAAATTTTCCGAAAGTATATTCATCTTAGATATTTCATTTATAAATGGAATCATTTCAACTGAGCTAATGCACTTACCTGTACTAACAATGGCATTGTATTATTACAATACTATTATCTGCTTTTGTTCTCGTAGCCGCCAACTAGTTACTTACAAAATAAGTTAGAAGTGCATTGCATGTATATTGAATTTTTAACCTTATTCCTTGTTGAATGGGGTTAAAATGGTCTAAAAACATGTTGTAACATATGGTTTTCTACAAAGTGCATTCGTTTTGGGTGACGACGGTTGTAAAATGCAAATAAAGTTATGTTAGCCATTATTTAGTTAGTGTATTTTGTAGTCCATTGTTAAAAAAATAGAGTCGTTAATCTATACTAACATTTTAAGGCGGTTATAATCTGCTTTACTATGAGGTAGTTATCCTAATTTGTGGTTTACCACTCAATGGCAACAATGCCATGAGACTCTTTGAGTAAACAGGTAAGTGCATGAGCTCAGTTGATATGATTCCATCTATACAACTTGGTTTGGAGCGTATGAAAAGAAATTTTAGTTATTGAAAGATTTTTTATTAATGGACATGTGGACATTGTGGACATGAAAATTTCGCTAAAATAAAAAGAAGCACTTTTTCTTCTGTCCACTTTATCCATTATTTATGAAGCTTATGTAAGTCAAGACTGGAGCCTATGATATATTTCTATATATTTCACAAAAATTCTATAAATAATTTTTAAGAAAAAAAAAACCGACTTCAATGGGGGCCTTAGTTCACTTATTGTTGATAGTGCACTTTTAAATTCCAGACAATGAAATGAAAAAGACAGCATCTTTTTCCTAATTATGTAGAAAAGGAGGTAAAACCACCCACTTTTCTAGTAGCATTTCGTTTTTGTAAGGGTCGCAGTTCTAACCTAACCTAACCTACTTTTCTAATAGCATTTCGTTTCTGTAAGGGTCACAGCTCTAACCTAACCTACTTTTCTGATAGCAGTTCTGTTCTGTGAGAATCGCAGTACAAAAACCAACCACCCAAATAACCCACTTTTCTAGTAGCATTTCCGGGTCCGGGTCTGAGTCCGGATCCGAGTACGGGTCCGGGTCCGAGTTGGGGTTCATGTCCAGACCCGGGTCCGGGTCCGAGTCCGGGTCCAAGTTTGGGTCTGGGTCCATAAGGAAGAAAACAAATCGCCAAACGTGAACAATGTGTCATTGAAGAGTTCCATTCTGATCATCATCAGCAGTTCCACTTCATCAAATGTCACTTTTTTTGTAATGTAAATGCTGGATTTGTTGATGAAAATACAAAAATCACTTTATGTATGCCTTTCACATTTGAGGAGTTCCCTCGGTTCCTCGTGGGTCTCATCATCAGAACTCGAGCTTGACAAAAATATGTCTTAAAAACTTAAGTTGCTTAACAAACATAAAGAAGAGGACAAATCGCCAAACGTAAACTATGCGTCATTAAAGAGTTCCATTCTGATCATCATCAGCAGTTTCACTTCATCAAATGTCACTTTTTTAAATGGAAATGCTGGATTTGTTGATAAAAATACAAAAATCACTATATGTATGCCTTTCACATTTGAGGAGTTCCCTCGATTCCTCATGGATCCCATCATCAGAACTCGAGCTTGACAAAAATGTTTCTTGAGAACCTAACTTGCTTAACAAACATAACGAAGAGGACAAATCGCCAAACGTGAACTATGCGTCATTGAAGAGTTCCGTCTGATCATCATCAGCAGTTCCACTTCATCAAATGTCACTTTTTTTAATGTAAGTGCTTGATTTGTTGATGAAAATACTATTTATTTATTTATTGTATGGCTTCGTTATATGTCACTGGATACAAAAATAAACTTAAAATTAAATTTCGCCCTACTCAGGTAAGCAGCTGCTTCTTCAGCCAGGATATTGAAGTCACTCACATGGCCCGTGTATTTTGTGAGGGGACATTCCAGCACTATGTGTTCGATGGTCTGGTCTGGGTATCCACAGTCGCAGGCAAGCGAGGCGCTCCAGCCCCATTTGTGCCAGTGGTGTGCACAGTTACCAATTCCGGTAACCCTACACGTGATCCCCGGGTGGTGCTAAAAGAGTAACAAACTTGGCAGCTGCACTGTCCCATCAGGACCTCGCAGCGCTCACTGGATTCCTTCATATGCTTTCCCACTACTACCCTCCGAGAAGATGAAAATACTAAAATCACTATATATATGCCATTAACATTTGAGGAGTTCCCTCGATTCCTCATGGATCCCATCATCAGAACTGCTTTTTGACAAAAACGGGACCAATCTGTATGTATATACTTACAATCAAAAAAAGAATTTTCAAAATCGGTCCAGAAATGACGGTGTTATGGAGTAACAAACATTAAAAAAAAACATACAACCGAATTGAGAACTTCCTCCTTTGAAATCTTGAAGTCGGTTAAAAAAGGCGGTTTAGGAAATCCAGGATCATCGATGGCGTCAAAAAATACTTTACAGCATTTCTATGACCTAGACCCCCGTCGTGCTTAAAAATATACTAAGCATGTACTTACTGAAGTCGATGAGTAGTCTTCCATAGCCTTGCCTTTGGTACGGAGGAAGCGTCAGGATGCACGAGACGTTGTAGTTCAGGAACGAATTCTTTTCCTGTGCAGAAAGAAAATGTAGTTTCAAAAAAGTGCTGGGCCTCATTTACATTGAGGATTAAGTCGGAGGAACTACCTGATCCTAAGGGCATAATGTTACAATCGCGTGGGTTAAATAGTGACATAATGTCTTGCAATCTCAACTATATAATAAAATAAATAAATAATCGGAAGGAAATAATCGTAATCTTTCTTTACGGGAGCTAGAAGCTAGGAGCTAGGTAATTTAATTATTTGCCACCAAGGATTTTATGATAAAAATCACTATGAATTTTATTAAGGAACTTGTAACAAAATGAGTCGAACGTGGTCTACATACTTCTCATATTTCCCAAGATGAAGCAGAGCTGTTCAAAGTTGCTTATAAATATTTATTTCAATATCTTGATTTGATCGACCAGAACAGTACAACCAAAGCTAGTTCAGCAGTTCAGCACTGTATGTGCCAAATTAGATAGCCAAAATAGCCGTTTCCGTGCAAATTGGACAGTAATTTCGGTGATTGACAAATAGTGTTGGGTTTCAATATTAGGCATTGTAATAAGTTCATTATTAATTTTCGTTGTACTCGGCACCTCCATCACATATCGCACCCCAAATCCAGATGTAAAACGAGCAGCGAGTTCATGTTTAATTTGCATCTTTGCATGTTGTTATGACACGATTATTCCTAAACGTATATACGTGTACAGAAGTTGATGACGTGGTAGTTTAAAATCACATCTGAATTTGACCGCTTGGTCAACACAAGTCATACCGGTATAATTTGACCTGTGTTACATGTGGCAGATTAATCTGTGTATTTTTAATTGCCTTCCATTCCAAATGCAATAATTCCAAATATACAAGGATAAGAAATGGTCCCAAATTTGAACTCTGGGCACTCCAATCTACAGTCATACCACTAGACTCGGTTCCATTTACAACCAAGGGACGCACCACATTACAATCTATAAATTGTATATACAGATGTCAATTTCGCGAAATTGGTAACGCATTGTTGGTTCGAGTACCACGTTGGCCAGAGTTGATCATCGTTGATTTTTCATTGTGATTGACATCTGTATATACAATTTATAGATTTTCTGGGTTCTTTGGTTTAAGTAAGATTTAACCAGGCTTAGAGTTTAAGTTGACAGCACACAATCAAATGCTTTAAAGAGATCGCAGAAGACACCTTTCCCAGTAGTTACCAGTGGTAACTACTGGGTATTTATTTTCCCACCTTTTAATAGTGGTAGGAACGACTAGGAAAAATAAAAAACTGGCCAAGTGCGAGTCGGGCTAGCGTTCCAATGGTTCCGTATATTACACAATTTAAACAACGTATTTTTTATGTGAAATGTATTTACAAAACCCGTAGGGGTCGGATCAAAAATAAGTAATTAAGTCCGACTCACGCTTGACTGCACATTTCTAATCGGTTTTCCTGTAATCTATAGGTAAAGATCTATTTTGTGTATTTTTTTCAAAATTTTTGACCCAGTAGTTTCGGAGATAAAGGGGGGGGGATGGTAATTTTTTGCCTATTTTCTTAAATAACTTCTAAACTGTTTATCTTAAAATTATAAAAAAAAATATATTTAAGATTCACACAATGAGCTCTTTTACTTGATATGTAACACGATATAGTTTGAAAAACTTTTTTTTTTATTCTATCATTTACCCCCGAAACGTGGCCCCCATGTTTAAAATTCATTTGTTTACGTTACATGTTCGTCTTTGGGTCACACTTACATATGTCTGCCAATTTCAACTTAATTGGTACAGTAGTTTCAGAGAAAATAGGCTGTGACAGACGGACAGACAGACAGACGCACGAGTGCTCCTATAAGGGTTCCGTTTTTTCCTTTTGAGGTTACGGAACCCTAAAAATCCTAGTAGTTACCACCAAACCAAACCAAACTGAGTTGATGGTAACTACTGGGATTTTTTTTTCCCAGTAGTGACCGCTAATATTTTTTTAGAGTTCAATACTAATAAAAACAGTATAAAAAGTATTGTATACAAATATAGAGTACTTTAATAAATAATTGTGTATAAGTCGACTAGTGTTTCAGTAAACTGCCTCAAAAACAGGTTTACCAGTATAAGTGCAAAAACTAAAATAGTCAAGAAGAAATTAACGTTTGGATAAAATTTATCTTATTAATTGCAATATGAATTAATAATACGAACGAACATAGAAATCAGTCAAAAACCGACTATTTTTGATTTAAAAAAATCCCAGTAGTTACCACTGGTAACAACTTGGTGGTAACTAGTGGGAATAACCCATAGCCCATCTAGCGAGTGTTCAGGGGTCGTATATGTGCAATCTTTGCTGCCTAATTTACATAGAGGGATGACCTTACACACCCTACATCAGATTGGGAAACACACATTTTTTAACACAATGGCTAAATACGATGCCACGACGTCAATAATAGATTGCCTGACTTCACAAAGCTATTAAATATGCACAAACAAGTGGGCAGCCTGATCTATTCTGCGCGCGCCCCAAGTGACAATTTGCCAATGCAAACACGCGGGGAGTCTAGACGACGCACACACCTAACGAAATAAATCTGCTCCAGCCAGTGTTCACGTCTAGCTAAACTCACTTTATGAACTTTATGTAGGTACCTACTAATGTACCGCTTGTACTATCTCAAACGAAAACCCAACAAGTGTCAAACTTTTCAGATGGTTGATTGCGTTTTGTTACAACCCAGAAGATCGGTTTAAAATAGCATAAATTGCAATAAATTGAATGGAGGCTTAAAAACAGCACTGTTAATCCTTCATTCAACTGGACTGTATTGGACTGAAGGTAAACCTAACAAAAATACAAAACCAAAAACAATATTGACGTTGCGGGTTTTTTGTTAAAATAATAAAACCATTGTATTATTCTTTCGGGAGCAATAATGGGGCAGACCGTTAGATAGGTATTTAACGAAAATGAATTTTCATTTCTGCTTTACGATGGTATATTAATGCCGAAATCATGGGACCTGCTGTTGTAACTGAATACCTACCTACCTACAGGCACTGAATGTGAATTAGATTTGTTTAAAATAGTTCTTATATGTATACTCGTATATAGGATACTAAGTTGATTATGTGTCTCTTCATCCTCTTACCAAAAAAAAGGGACGGACATTTACACTTTTATAATAACTTGAAAGTGGAAACCTAATGTCTCGCTTCAGACATAAAAGCCTTTCTCTAAGGAGCTTATTTATCAAGAAGCTTATACTTTCTTAGGGGATTTTATTTTTAACGATTTGGGAAGTGGGGGGGGGGGGGGGCGGCTAGTTCAATAACCTGGTACAGACAGTCTGTGGTCACATCCTTTGTCTGGATTTAGGTGTACTTAACTTGTAAACTCGAGATACCTTTTGGTCGCGACACTTGTGTGGTGCATGAGTTATATTGTATCATGTTCATAGAACGTGAGGAAACATAGTCGTGTGGGGAAGAAAGTGGTAACAACATGTATGCCCTATATTTTATTGATGTTGACTAAAGCCTTCTGCTGACCAAACTTCAACATTATGTGGATTTTTTGGTTAGGTACTGGGCAGCCGTTTAGCAAGGAAAAGGTCATATGCATACCAAATACATGTCAAATTTAACCAGTTTTAGATATGGCTTCACATTATTACTTATGGTAAGATGGTGAACTTAATGTCCATCTAACCCTAATTCAATTTTAACAATGACACGAAACTTATTAGGACAATCCATATAATTAAGCGGTTTATTTTTGTTACAAGTGCATGTAACGGTAGGAGTCGAAACCCGGCAGCAACGCTGGGGGCTGGGGGAGGCTTACTGCTGGTGCTGGTACTGGTGCTGGACCGAGGTTATTGACCAGACGCCGTCTTTCGCCTGCTGAATATAAAACACTGCCGAAATGGTGAGCATGAGACTAAGAGAGATATATACTTAGCTATTTAATTCTTATAGTTTATTACATACTTATACAAAAAAAAGAGTCTAACGACACTACGTTTGTTTTGACATCTATGTGTCGTGTGGGCCGGAAAGACATTTTAACATGTCCTTAAAAGCCCGACTACGACTACCTTTAGTTTACAAGACTTAAAAAAAAATTGACAGTCTTCTTGCATTTCTTCCTTGAGCAAAATCACTAGGTACTTAAGTCAATAGATAGAGCATCAAAGTGGCTTGTGCAAAATTAAGGATTAGACAAGATTACCTTTATTCGTATACCTTTACCATAGGGTTAAAAATAAATATCAAGTTTACATTATACTCTTAGGTACTTTATTTTGTGATCACACCAAAGACCTATGTAACTCCGTATAAGATGAATAAAGAAATCCTTCCCATCTTATCCTTATATAAAAACCTTATATTTGGATATTTTTATACATTTTTAGTTTTATTCGTGTCATAGTAAATTTACTGTGGCTACAAAATTTACTATGACAGTACACTCTATCCTATATATTCTCTTTGGATCAGACCTACGAATAAATCACCGGTACCGTCACGTGCCTTTGCCGCATCTCCGAACCTCTTAAAACGCTGTAGCTCCTCGAAGTATATCGGTAAAGGTCTATGAGAGCGCTAAGAACATCATTTTGCTTCAAAACTGAAACGCAAGGCCCTCGACTTACTACGTCGTAGACGCTACGTCACGTAGTTTACGTTGAGAGTGCTACGGTGCTACGCCGTAGGCCATAGTAACTGCCGTGTCGTGAAATGGTTGCAGAAGAAAGTGTGCTTTGTTAACAGGGAATAAAATTAAAATTTCTTTAACGCTTTGTAGTGGTGGGTTATTCGATAGAAGTGTGAACGTATTTTGAAGTGGGAACAATCAAATTTGAGCCTTATTTCATACGCAACATGGTTTGTATTACCTAATATTATAATTATGCTACTGCAACATTGAAGTGAAAATACAAATGCTGCAGCATACAAAACTGCAACACGATTTAACTTTGAGACAAATTGTATAAATAAGTATCTACAATAGCTTACCAAAAACAGTAAAAGAAGTAACTACTTTATTTAGTTTTAAGAAAAAACTCAAAGCCTACATATTACAAAATATTCCGGTTGCCTAAATGCGGCCCTGTCCTGCACACTTGATTTCGTTGTCAAGCGTATACTGCAAGCATGGAATGCGTCAAATTATCCTTCTACCCGTTTTCATTTAATCATTGATACGCTGTACAAATCATTATGTTTAAATTAGTAGCATTTATTATGTAAATAGATTTAGTATATATGAAGGCTTTATTGCTCAATAAAGTTAAATAATAACAAACTAAACTAAAATAGGTATTATAAATTTAAAACTAGAATTAAACCTAAAAATTAAGTTAATTATAACACACTAACTGTATAATTAAGATTTAGCGTTAAGAATTGTAATTATGCTTACTGGTAAAAACCACTATGTACATATTCTAAGTTCTCGTTAAGTGAAATGTTAAATTTCTTATGAGAAAATAAAAATTCTTTAACCCGAAGTAAATAAGGTAATAAATGCAATAAATAAATTATGAACCCTAATACATAGGTCTACCACTTAACTGAGACGGTTCGTGGCAAATTGTGGCTGACTTCGGTGAGGATGTAGTTGCGACTTGCCTGTATTGTGCTCTATCAGTCAAAATCAAATATTAAACTAGCTGTAGCTCCAATCTAAATTATCTTCTACTAGGAAATCACTGCGGCAGTACCTGACAAACCGTCTGATTTAAGTGATGATTTCGTAAGGTTACTGTAATATAAACTGTTTTTAGTGAAATAACCTACTGTTTTCATGAAAATATAACATTCTAGCTACCTACGTTACATACTGAATATTTTAACAAATATAACAAATACCCAGTTGTAAGTATTTTTTGATCGGCCCGTATCTTGATCTTTTCAGCCTAAGAACCCGTAAAAAAGCGAAGCTATCCGCGTTGCGATAGATCGGCCCGACAATCGGACGCTCTGCCAAAACGGGATTAAATCCCCGACCAGCCGTGTAATTGAATCCAGGTACAACCAGACACAGCTTACACACACAACTTTTATACCCGGCCACATATTTCATTGATTGTGTACAGTATATTAGAAGCGTAAAGTCTAAGACAAATTGGTGCATCGAATTTGACAGGAAATGCAGATTGGGCTGTACGGTTCCGTAGATAATGCGGTAACCGGGAACTCTGGTTGTTAAAAGTTGACGATCACAATTCAGTCACCACCGAACACGGCGCCGTACCACAATTTGGGGGCCGCGATTTTTTCTTAAACTTTACTTATATTATACAATCAATGAATAGTTGTTGAACTTTATGACAAAAATCTGATACATTTTATTGCCGGTCTGTGCTTCTATTTTGACAATCATCTTAGTCGTCTCTATTCAAAAATACGAGCTTCTGCCCGCGAACTCGTCTGCGTGGAATGATGATGATGAATTATAAAAACTACCCTGTGTCCTTTTCCTTTACCGGGCTTTAAACTAATTGGTTAATGGTTTAAGCGTTAAGAGGTAACAGACGGAGACACTTTCGTATCCATACTAATATTGTTAAAGGAAGTCTGTCTGTCTGTGACCTCTTCACGCTTAAACCGCTGAACCGATTTAGTTGAAATTTGGTATAGAGATAGTTTGAGTCCCGGGGAACGACAAAGGGTAGTTTTTGTTCAAAAAATCACCCTTTAAGGGGGTGAAAAGGTGAAAGGTGGAAGTTTGTATAGGGAATCAATAACAGCTGAACCGATGTAGATAAAATTTGGTTTGGAGATAGTTTTAATCCTGGGGAAGGACGTAGGGTAGGTGTTACCCCAAAAATCAACCCTAATCTTATCTTACCTCTTCTCTTTGGACTGGACTAGACTGCACTGGAGAACAGAAGAGAAGAGTAGTGCGCTGGACTGGTTTGGACCAGACTGGACCGCTGAACCGATTATGATGAAGTCATTTATACGACTTCTCCATCTACTTTAACTTCTTCAAATTCTCCAACTTCTTCAATTTCTCCGACTTCTTCAACTTCACCAACTTCTCCTTCTTCTCCAACTTTTTTTATTTTTTCCAACTTCTTAAACTTATTTAACTTCAACTTCTTCAACGTGGACGTAGAAGTAAAGTGAAGAAAAATAAACGTGTAAATAAAATTATAATATTTCTTAAAAAATATCATCCCTTTTGAGGGTGAAAAGAAGGGTGGGATAAAAAGCAGATTTGTTTTAAAATGAAGTATCCCAAATTACTAACTCCACGCAGACGAAGTCGCGGGCAAAAGCTAGTTTATAATATTAGTAGGAATACCTATTATTCCCTAATTAGAAATATTGCGTTGCTAAACAAAAAATATAAAAAGACGATCAACATATAAATGAAAGACGCATTTCAAACAGAGTTTAGATTCTACGATGACTTGCATGTAAATGACCTCGACAAGGTGCATTACCATTTAAGGCTGAAACAAACATTAAACATTAACACCAAAACCGTCGGCGGGCACGTTAATTCACGCCCATACACATAGCCACCTACTACCGACCGCTTACTACCCCATTCAGCGTCGCGTCAGCTGTGGGGGCAACGACCTGAGGGGCTGCACTCCCTGCACCCCCCTTTGAACGTACACCGTACGTCGAGATTTTAGTAAATAACGCTTCGTGGATTTTGCGTTAATTTGAATTTCTGCGACTGCGTCGTATACCGGGATTTGATTTTTGAGGGTAGCGAAAGTCTGAGCCATGTCAAGTATAATAACGAGCATACAGCCGTACAACACAAGGGCTTACATTTTATTTTATTCGAAAGGGAGTATTTCATTTTTCGTTGACGTCATGATAATACATATTACACAATATTATAAATTGTAATTAATTTACAACATAAAATGGGATTCAATGTACAGCCAGTAATACTATTCGCCCGGGGGGTCCTTTTCTCTGCAGCTGACTGTAGATTGTACATCAGAACAAAAAATACTACTTAAAATAAAATCTTATCCGAGCTTTAGGTGGCACTACAACAATTCTCAACAACAAACTATGTGGGATATCTATAAAATATTGTATTACTATTTTTTATGAATTCTAAGGTTGCCAGAATTTTGTCATCGCCACGGCGGAGCAACTAGGAACATAGATAGATAATTTAAGTCTGTGTATAGATATAGGAGGTAATGTTACGTCTCCTCTACGGGATCAAATACTAGGATTGCTAAGAAAGTTTTTAGCTGCTCCGGCCCTACTCATGCAATTAATATTATTTATACCATTGTGAGGGATATTTCAGTACTTATAGAGGTGACGTCACTTCATTTTCAGCAAACGCAGTTTTTTTTTACCTAGACTAACGAGCTAAAAACTCAAACAATAGCTCTTGTTGATGGTAATTAAGACTATGTGATTGATCAGCTGATGATGATCATTGATCACTCCTCCTGCCGTCTTGCGATCAATGGTTTCTAGGGTAATTGTAACGGTTACCAAACGATCATTCTACGAAAAGTAAATCTATACTTAGTAAGTGTATGAGTATGAGACATATCTTTTTGTCTAATTTGACTAACTCTCTTGGCTCAATTTTTAGGGTTCCGTACCAAAAAGGTACAAAATAGGAACCCTTATGGTGCGACTCTGTCCGTCTGTCACATTCAAATTGCTAAATATCTCGAGAACTACTTAAGCTACCGATTAGAAATTTGGAATACGAGTAGTTATGAACAACGTTAACCCAAACACATTAAAACTGTATTTTTTTATATATTTTATTAATTATGGAAAGTATCCAATATGAAGAGGGGGCAAATGTTCAAAGTCTAGTTACTAGGTCGAGTGGGATATCATTTGAAAGAGCTTAAATTGAACATTAAAAAACAACTGTTTTTTTTATAGTGGGAATTTTTTTATGAAGGGAAATGTAAATATTTATCCCTGAAAAACCATCATACATACAGGTCGCGCAAATTAGTTAACCAATTTGCCGATAGATGGCGCTGTACAAAATTACGCTTAGTATACTTCTGGCACAGAATAACTAATAGTACTACCGTACAGAAAATTCACTCTTTCACAAAAGTCAGATTTAGGTATAAAATTATACCTATACTCGCCGCCTGCAAGCAAAATTGAAACTTATAACCGCGCACGAACCGTGAATCTTCTTTGCGCGCCGCAGTTTTATGACCGAGCTGTGAGTGTCGGCACAGGGTTGTCACGCGACAAGTTTTTGTACCTATACCTACTGATTTATTATTTTTAAGATAAATATGTAGGAATTACAAACGTTGATTCTGTAATTATTATTTTTTATCCGGAATTAGGAAGATAGTATGTCTGATTCTCACGGAAGTAGGTATGCCACAGAAGTACTTATTCCTTTGAAAATATGTCGGTCAATATAGTCCGGAATAAAAAAAAAAGTTATTTCTGCTTCCTTGTTCTTCCGTTTATTCAGACATCCGTAAACAGAACAATATCTATAGATTTAGGTTTCGAAGGCATTATGTGTTTTCAATTTTGCGCGAGTCGAGCGGCAGCCCATTGCCATACGCCTGCCCGAGAGGCGCGCCAGCCAAATGTACCTAAACTGTGAAGTGACACCCCCCCTGCTTCTGGTCAAGTCTTTCGCGATTATAGTTACATGAGAAAATTTAAAGTTTGTACGGAACCCTCGGTGCGCGAGTTAAACGAACTCGCACTTGACCGGTTGTTTTAAAATGATAATATGAAATTATGATTTTAGCTTTTTTAGAAACAACGCACACTTAATCAAAATATTGACCTCACCAAAATTGTTATCATAGAAAAGTCATAAGTCATAAGTCATTTATTCATAAAGCTAATTTACACGTTATAAAAATGAAACATATTTACATATGCCGTTAACAAATACACAAAATCAATTTGAAATAAACATAACATCACATAAATCACATTATTCGTAATAATATAGGAATAAAAGAATTAGCTCGTTAACATCCCTTTTGTGGAAATTTAGGTACTCGTCATAGTCATAAAACGGATGCTCAACAAGCCAGCGTTTGAGGCGACATTTAAAACTGCCCAAGCTCTGGGCGCTGGTGATGGTGTCGGGCAGCTTGTTATAGACGGCGGGCCCCATGATGTGGGTGAGCTTGGCCGACTTGGCCATTTTACAGCCGACGCCGACGAGCTTGTGGGCGTTACGAGTGTTGTAATTGTGTACCATGCTATTCGTTTTGAGTCGTGTAAAGAAAGGTAGATATTGGTTTCAAAGACATTTTCCCTGTACATATATTTATAGTTTTCCCTACATTTTTCCCTCGGTCAGCGTGGATTACACTGTGTTTGCCTGTATAGTGCATAGGGATCACTACTAGCGACATCTCGTATGAAAAGAAGGAACATACAACACTGAACAGACTCCACACTCTCCACAGTCCACACTGCAAATCCTGGCGCAGTTCATTGAAGCGTTAGGGTACAGATGGCGCTTTTTGTATACAACCCGTACTAGAAATGCAGTTTACATCAAATAGTGTTCCAAAAGACTCGAGCCTTTTATAGTCCGTTAACTCTCAGAATGACATTCGTTTTTCGGGTAAAATCGGACGTAATCGCGTAATAGAAAATGACAGCGTCTTACTGATTTAGTTGCAATCCAACACCCAAAGACTGCAGTCGTCTTTTCAGTCTTAAACTATATATAGTAGTTAATACCACCATAACTAGTAGATAACGACCATATTTTTTTTAATTTAAGCAATCATTCAATTTGAGCATATTATGCACACAAATTAGCAGGCACTTCATTAATTATCTCATTTCATTCCACCCCGCTTTTTACTTTCTTAAGGGATGATTTTCGGGATAAAAACTATCCTATGTCCTTCTCAGGGACTTAACTTATCTCAATGCCAAATTTCATCTAAATTGATTCAGTGGTTTAAGCGTGAAGAGGGAACACACAGACAGAAAGACAGACAGACTTTCGCGTTTATAATATTAGTATGGATTAATGCTATTATATCATAAAATAGATGTTCAAAAGTGTATACATAGTTTTGGCGTTGACTGTACCTATTGAAAGAACATTAGCGTTGTCAATAATATAATTGATTACTGACTTTACTGAAGTACCCGAAGACGTGACAGCCCTCCTCGTCAGCGCACGTCATGACGTAGAACAGAAAACGTTCCACGTTGTAGTATAACGTCTGGTGGCCGAAGAACTTGGCGAGCAGACACAGCTGCTGGCAGTATTGGTTGTGCCTCCGACCGTCTACCTGATAATTGATTACTGACCTTACTGAAGTACCCGACGACGTGACAGCCCTCCTCGTCGGCGCACGTCATGACGTAGAACAGGAAAGGTTCCACGTCGTAGTATAACGTCTTGTGGTCGAGGAAGAACTTGGCGAGCAGACACAGCTGCTGGCAGTATTGCTTGTGCTTCCGACCATCCACCTGCCACACGCTGAGTTTGTCCTTTCTGTACACCTGTCGGATAAATCGTACTTAGCCAATGATTACGGAGAAATGAGAAATGGGGTGGCAGCTGTCATCGCAACACATTTTAGCCCTTTTAAGGTTATAAATTGTATGCCTGTATGGAGATGACAGCTATCGCCGTACGCAACCTATGTGAAATATACTTTAGTAAGTTTTGCTCAGTTTTTTCTAAAAAACATGATTTAAAATAAACGACAATGAAAACGAAATGACAGACTAATATTTATTCTTGCCTACTGAATTGTCATCGTACACATGGTTTTCTTTGCAGAAATATTTTTTAATTCATAATATAAAACATTTTATTAGCATATTTGAAGGCGCGTAAAGTTATCTCAAGTGTTTGTGAACACTGCCCTCATCGATATTCACACATCCTAGGAGTTAAATAATTCTAGTGATTGAAGCAAAAATCGCACACGAATAGCCGCGTACAGACATCCGACAACTTACCGGCAGCAGCAGGCGTACAGGCATGAGCAAAGTTTAAGTAGAATTAAAGGTAGACGTCCACAGGGCCGCATCGCACGCCTGCGGTGCGGATCAGTGGACGCACTTGTGTGACTTTCTATACAAAGAATAATAAAATCCGTTGCGTGCGATGCGGCCCTGTGAACGTCTACCTTGTGATGATTTAGGGTTATTACGGAAGGGGTTGCAATTAAAGAAAGATCTTGACACTGCTTAAAATTAAAATTTATATATTAAAAAACACTGATACAAGAAATTTCATCCGAGAGAACACAATGAGAGGATAACAGAGGAACAAGGAAAAATAAACTTGTAAAAATTTAAAACTAACATGCAAATACAAAAATATAAAATACAACTCAAACATAAATACAAAAAAAGAACAAAAATAAAAAGTCAACTTCTCAGTTCTCCGTTGCTCAGGATCGAACCCGAACCCTCTTGCTTGAGAAGCAAGCGCGCTACCACGGTGCCTGGAATCGGTTTGCAAGTTACGACGAAATTAGCCTAGACACCCGGAGTATAACTTGCGCTTATTATCTGTGTATTGTAAAAAATGTCCAGAATCTTGGTAACAACTATGTAGCATTAATGTAAGTACGTCTCCTAAGACGTCAATGTGCAGAATATCGGAAAAGGGCGTCTCCACAGGCTGTGGACAAAATGAGCCATTGTTTACATCTCCTTTGCAAACATTAAGCTGAAGGACTACTCGTACATATTTATTGTTACGACTTACCCCGTGTCCTTTCTTTTGCACGCACACACACTTTTATGGCACAGTAACTGGCACTCTTTTTAAACTATCTGCTCCGTGATCCGGAGTTATTTACTATTTCTGCCGACATCCGTGGCCGTCCTTTGTTTGCACCGGTCCCCGCTCACATTTTTCTCCCTACCCCCAGATTGGGCGCGCGGTACCCTCTTTTTGACAAAGCAACGTTCCGAAACGAATAAAACGAATCACTACAACCTTAAAGCAAAGTTCGCACCTCGTCTCCAGGCGGGTGGCGCCACACGCACTTGGCGCGGTGTCGTTCGGCGCCGGTGGCGCTCTTGTGGTGGTTGAGGCAGAACTCGCACACGAACAGACGAGGCACGCGCGCCGCGTCGTTCGGGTACGGCGACTGGTACCACACCTCCATCATGTACTTGCCCATCACCACGAACCTAACGATAGAAGATAGATAGGGAGTTATAGTTTGTCAAAGGACTGTCTCATTTCAAACATAGACAGAGAGAATCATACTATTTCTGTCTTACACAGTACTAGCACCCAAAAAAAGGATGAGTATAGTTTTCTTTGTTCTTATTTACTGACAATTTGGTTTGGCCAACTATATATGTTAATATTTTTATTTAATTTTTTATTGTGGGACGTGCCACATTACACTCCAATGCGTTGAGTAGAATGCGTTCGACCGGCAATAAAAAATGTGGGTTCGAGTCCCACGTTAGCCAGAGTTGATCATCGTTAATTTTTTCATTGTGATTGACATCTGCATATACAATTTATAGACAAGGAGTTATTTACTTGAGAATTTATTACCAGTATTCGTTAAGCATTTTAAGTTTCCGATTATATTATGTATAACTTAATTAGATCGTAGTGTCGAAGCTATTATCTAGTGCAATCGGAAGTAGTGAATGAAATGCCTAAATCTAAACTGCTGTCGCATACTATTCTCGGTTTTGGCTTACTATCGTCGTCGTTAGTGTCAACGCCAATCTATAAGTATATCGGTCCCGCACAATTCTTCTTCTATAGTGAGGCTTCCAACTGAACATCTACTAACATTCACCAAAGAAAAGTTGCGGCTGAAGGATGACAAGTTTTAAAGGTTCACTGACACCGTAGGGTTGTATAAAGCATCGCACTCTTCTAATTTTAAGTTATTTTACATAATATGTATGCCATTTCTAAGCGTCTCGTCATCAGGTAGGGTTTCAAGATCTTTAAGCTTCTGTTGGATGATAATAATGACATATTTAATTTCATTCATTTCAGTAGAATTGTCCTCTGTAGTAATCATAAATACCTAGTTCCCTTATCAGTGGGGATGTCCCCTAGTTCTTCCTCTATCTTAATAGCAGCAAGCGCTTGAGCCTCCCGGAACAGCCGCAAGTCGTAATCCGGCGCAAATCCCTCCAGTATTGGCTCTCGTTCTTCGTTCATGTCGTCTCCGCCTGAAGCTGCCAGCTTCTCACGTAGCTCTTGGCTGCCCTTCCATTTGGAGCGCATATCCTGCAAAAAATGGCCTTGTAAGTTAAGGATTTCTATGGATAGGTATTGCTTTCGTTTTCATTATCACACACCACGCACGCTAACAAGTCCCAAGGGCCTAAATTTGCCAGCCGTGAAACGACTTTGAGACTTGGAATTTAGAATTTTATTTTGATTGTCATTTCAGAGTAGACACGATTTCGCGTTCGTGGTACTCATGTGTTTAAATAAGCTCTAATTCAAGCAAGATCTCATCGTCCTATTCAGCCATTCCTATCTTCTTCTTCTTCTACCTAGCGAAATCCCGGCCTTTGACAAGGTCCGCTTTCCTACTTGCCTTCTATAGAACTATATTAAATTTTATTTATTTATTTTATTTTATTTATTTCGAGATCCAACAGCTGTGACATTAACATAAAACTTATAGTAAATACAGGACGCCAATTATAGGAACTCACAGGTAGTGACATGATACTAAACTAATAGGTACTATAGTGGTACTATACTAAGGTTGCGCACTATCGCAGCCACATATGTGAACAGAGCGTATACAAATGATAACTAATAAGGGAGTAACTAAAATACAAATTAACTTAGCAACATAATGAAGACTAAAAGGCAAGAAAAAAAGAGAGAATAATACATAAGTAAGTAATAGGCATCCAAGAAGGCGTCACTTAAAAGACTCAAAATATCTCTGCACTAAATTACGTCTCACGCTAGGAATTCTACAGTTGAATATATCTACATCAAATTCTTTAGACAACTCATTTAGGTTACGACTGGCGCGCGTTAAAAAACTATTCTGCCTGTATTTAGAAGATGCATTTTTGATTGCTATTGGGGGATGATACCTTTTAGAACGAGAGGGGGTTTTGAAACACAGCTTACTTAGCAACTCAGGGCAATCGATTACACCATTAGTAATACTTAGAAGATAGGTAATATCGGCTATTTCACGGCGTTTTTGCAAAGGGACAATATTTTAAGGTTGTAAAAGTTGTGATATTTTAATTTAAAGCAAAGGTGTTTCATGAATTTTAGTCTTGACCTGAGTGAAGTGAACAGAATTGCGCATTATGAAACCTAGTGCTTTATAAGCGCCACTAATAAGGTTATTAATGTGGTTATCAAAAATCAGTTTAGAGTCGTGTATGACACCTAAATCTCTCATACGAGTACATGATAATTTCTGAAGAGTTTGACCCTTTAAAAGGCATAGGTAGTGTCGATTAAGTTGCGTTGGCGCGAGAAGGTCATTGCAAAACATTTAGAGGGATTCAAATCTAATCTGTGTAATTGACAGTAATCGTCAAGGCGTGCGAGGTCAGACTGAAGTAACTAAATACAATGATGGTCGCCAATGGAACTTCGAAATGAGGGACGTTGCGCGTTGTTAGAAACCAAATACATAAATTATACTTAGGTACCTTTCAGCATAGATACTTAGAAAGCATAGGTATGAAAACTTAAATATAAAACCAAGGCAGAGCAGGATAGCCTTACGGAACATTCAAGCGTGGCACAAAAAGCGCTAGAGTTAGACCAAGCTAAGCCTAGATTGAGAGGAACAAATAATAACCCGAGTAAATGATGCCTACGATCTATCCCTCAAGAGAGCACGTGCGTTGCGGCGACTCACCTTGACCTTGAACTGGTACGCCCGTTGCTCTTTAGTGGGCATGGCGCGCGGGCGCTGCTGCATGTTGGCGAGCGCCACGCACCACGCGCCCGCCACGTGGTGGTACAGCACGCTACTCACCTTGATCTTGAGCTGGTACGCCCGTTGCTCTATAGTGGGCATGGCGCGCGGGCGCTGCTGCATGTTGGCGAGCGCCACGCACCACGCGCCCGCCATTTGGTGGTACAGCACGCTACTCACCTTGACCTTGAGCTGGTACGCCCGTTGCTCTATAGTGGGCATGGCGCGCGGGCGCTGCTGCATGTTGGCGAGCGCCACGCACCACGCGCCCGCCACGTGGTGGTACAGCACGCTACTCACCTTGACCTTGAGCTGGTACGCCCGTTGCTCTATAGTGGGCATTGTAGTGTATTGACGCTTCGAGCGCTTACGTCATGGTGACGTCACTGACAGTTAGAGTCAGTCGATATTATACCGTGAGCAGAGCCGGACGTACCGCGTGATGTTTGTGTTGGCGAATCGTTGGAAATACATTACATCGTATGATATACTGAGGTAAATACAGTACATTACATGTGGCGACGAGGAAAACAAGAAAAGAGGAAAGGGAAGACAAGTCAGTCGATCTCGATTAATTATCAAGTTTTGTCAGTGTGCAAAAAAATGGTTTAAAATCGAATCCACTGTTTCAAACAAGTAATAAGTGAGAGTACGCACTGGTGGTACTTCTAAAAAACAAAGAAAACAATATTTCCATTCGGTAACGCCATCTAGCAATATGATCTTTGAAGCGTTGAACGTTACAATTATAATTGTAGTTGGATGTGCGACTAACAACAATAAAAAAATAAAAAAATCATCTCGGAGGCAGCCAATGTTAATAGCACTGTTTAAAGCTTATAGCCTGCCAGGCATCAACACTGCAAATAATTGCATGTTGACTTCCACTTTTAAACGTAGGTAGGTAGGTACAATGACACTACATTCATGGTTGACATGTTCACACTGGAGCTTTATTATTGCAACTTAGTTCCATCAGAACGCAATTGTGTGATGCAAATGTAATACATAGTTGGTTTATTTAAACATTATTGTAGTGAGAGGAAGAAAATATTTACTTTGCTACGAGTGAATATGTAAGGTGATTCCCAATCAGGAGCCCAAGTGACTTGATTATTTTGAAACAGCAGATTACCGAATCTGAACATTAAATTGTCACACGTAACATTATGGATGGCATAATGAAACCCATTTATGAAAACATAGCAGATAGATTTATCTGGTCATTAGATTGACATGTAACAGCTGTAGCTAGCAGATTACCGAATCTGGACATTAAATTGTCATGATTTATGAAATCATAGCAGATAAAGTTATCTGGTAATTAGATAGACATAAAACAGCTGCAGGTAGCAGATTACCGAATCTGAACATTAAATTGTCACGCAAATAACAGTTACGATAAAATCAGTTACGAGCGATAATTTGATCTGGTCATGAAATTGACATGGCGGGTTACCGAACCTGGACATTAAATTGTCACGTTAATAACCAATCTGATTACAAAATCAGTTACGACAGATAATTTGATCTGGTCATGAAATTGACATGGCGGGTTACCGAACCTGGACAATAAATTGTCACGTTAATAACCAATCTGATTACCAGATCAGTCACGACAGATTATTTGATCTGGTCATGAAATTAACATAGCGGGTTACCAGACCTGACATTCAATTGTCACGTAAATAACAAATCTGATAACAAAATCAGTTAAGACAGATAGATTGATCTGGCCATTAAATTAAGATAGCGGGTTACCGTACCTGGACATTACATTGTCACGTAAATAACAAATCTGACAACAAAATCAGTTAGAACAGATAAACTGATCTGACCATTAAATTGAGATAGCAGGTTCCCGTACCTGTGCATTAAATTGTCACGGAAATAACATATCTGATTACAAAATCGGTTAATACAGATGAATTGATTTGTTCATTAAATTGACATAGGTGCTTAGTACCCTAGCAGGTTCCCGAACCTAGACATTAAATTGTCGCGTGTATATTAAAATCTGATTACTAAATCGGTCAATGCAAATAGGCATATCTTTTGTCTGCTCATTAAATAATATAAATATAGACTGAAAACACCAGGTTTTAAAGCCAGGACTAAATAGTCATGCTGTGTATAGCAAAATTGATGTCAATCGACAGGTTCATTAAATCGGCATCGTACTATAGTACGGCCTATTGTTTAATACATTGATGTTGTATGATATCGTCATACAATTGACAGCAAGGTCACACGTTGTATTAAAATAAATGGGTATACCCTGTAATAGGTCATCCAATAAAGCGTTTCTAATATGACGCGAGAAATCGCTTGAAGACCTCAAGAGCGGGGTAAAGTTATAATCCAAACGAAATTATATATATATATTAAAAAAAAAACAATAATAAGTGAACTGTGTAGATATAATAAATTATCAGCGAACGCAAATAAAGTAAAATGTATCTGGCTTATTTATAGATTTGATTTTGAGGTACTGGCATGACCATCCATCCAGTTATACTAATAAAAAAAACTGGATAGTCTACAATCTAGTCAGTATACTTTTGATTAAATTTTTAAATAAATGAGGTGAGGTAAAATTTATTTGTCTACCCCGAACATTTATATAAACTAATGTCGGGTAGTTTAGTGTTGTTTACCAATATCTCAAATCTCAATTGACATTTGTGGGACGTCAGTCTTCCGTGACCACAGCTAGTGCAACCTAGTTGAAACGTCGGAAAAAAGGTGAAATAATGAAATTTAATCGCGTTAGACCTGGTATAGAAATTAATTATGTGTACAAAACGCGAGAGTTTAAAGTGTTAAATGAGGTTAGCTAATCAAACAGCTAAAGATATAAAGATATAAATTAATTAAACAATGAGTTAAGTAAGCTTATTCCATAATCTAGTGGATATCAATTGCAAATACTTTAACTTGGCTGCTAGTCAGCGACATACAATAATTATATAAAAAAAACGGTTGCAGGAAAACACTTACTGGTCATTCGTGACGTTTATATTACATAGCTAATAAGCTTCGAAGATTTAAACGAAATTCGCAGAACTTTACATGGACACTGCATTCATTTGAAAAGGAAGGGATGAAGGTGTCTGCTTGAAGTCGTGATTATTTAGCAAATTCATAATATTCACTATAATTAGTTACTAGTGGCTCTGTGTGTAACACTTGGTTCGTTGAGTCATTGTCATTATCATAGTGAACTCACAAGGGTCTTAAGCGCCATGGACGCTATTGGCACTAGTTATTTAATGCCAATCTACGCAGTTTGGAAAATTACCAAAACCTGGATCGGAAAAAATATATTTAATCTAGTCACAAAATTTCATGATAATCGGTCGAAAATTGTGACCTATAGAGGAGAAACGAAAGCATTTGGCTCAAGTTAAAACGGAGACCTTCGCTAACGCTTCGGCCAACTTTTGAATACAGTGTATAGTAAAAAACTAAATTGTGAACGTTTCATAACACAACTACGGTACATAAATGGATACTTGTAAATAAGTACCAGTGATATTAAAATAACATTGTGACTTCAGACCAAACGTCACATGTCACACGACTACTATAAAAAAAAGAAATTATGAAATAATAAACATCGAATGTTTTATTAGTAAATCTACGTCCGATATCTTCCATAGGCATATTGTTAGCTACCTACGGGTTGGTATGTCAAAGGTTGAAAATGTGAATATATGTTTAAATTTAAGTAGATAGCCATAAAAATAAATCCAACTAATAAATAAAATAAAAACTAAATAATTAAGCTATGCAGCTAGCTTATGTATGTATGTAGTTCGTAGTTTTAACCGTCTGCACGCGCATACTAGACTACATGCGGGAAAGTAAAGAATTCTAGAGAAAACATGAAGTCCATTTTAGTGGTGAACGATACCACACGATACCATGTACAATATATTTATATGTATGTACAAAGAACATAGCGAACAGTGCAGTCATTATCATATATAGGTATGTAATATGGGTAATGAATAAGCAACTGCCTGGTTTCACATTACCAAAAGTATCTAACGAATTTGCTCTCGATTGATGGACGTTGCGTTGTATTGTAGATATATATATATATATACACATAAACACATTTGCAAGTCTATAGATACTATGTATATAACTCGTAGTTAATGGACGGGACTCATACATTTGAAAACCGATTTATAAAGCATCTTGTGTATAAAATATAAGATTACAATAAATAAATATTATAAAATAAGTTTTTATTGGTCTAAAATGTAGGTATACATGTTATTTGAACATACACAGAAAATTGCACAAGCTAGCAATTATCATTGACCTTCTGAAAGTGATAATAAAAATAAAACTAATGTTGGTTCAATAGTTAATACTGTATCACTGACTCAGCACAAATTGCATAGGAAGCTTATCTTCATGAATTTGTATAAATGTTGCACATAATAAAGTAAACAAAAAATGTACGTGCACAAAGCGTATGTAACTAAACAATCACGTTTCAAAATAAAAAAGGTAAACATGAATTTCACCAGAATCAATGTGAGATTGATGTAAGTGATACTGATGGTTGTCAATTAATAATTAATTATATGTATTAAAAAAAAAAGAGATGTGCTACAAACAATCACATATGGGTTCTTGATTTTCTGAGAGACAAGGAATTTAGAATTTAAATAGCTAATCCGTAGCACTGAAAGAAAAGATACAGCTCCGTAGCTCCGTTCTGTATTCACTATAAAGATGAAAGTAGCAAGGTAATTACACTGCACTGTGGGTACTGTGTATCTTGTAATGTGGTTATAATATCTCATATTATTAGTGTAAGCATAATTAGATCTTTTATTCGGATGATTTGTCATTCGCTTCTGTAAGACTGTTAATTGTGTCAGAAGTTCAAACATGCAGTTAGAAAAAGGAGAATAAAAACTAGAAGTGGCTAGCGTAAATGGAGTCCTGTAAGGCCTCTTTTACTCACACAGAAGTATAAGAGTGACCTTGCCTGCTTGCCTTTCTTATAAAAAACTTCCAAGTCTTGTGGCCCACTTGAAAAAATGAACTTTTGACATACATATAATCACGCCTATTTCCCGGAGGGGTAGGCAGAGACCACGGATGAACTTTTGAATTTTGTAATTATACTGTTTAGTCCACAACCCTACCTTGTCAAATCAAAGTTGGTTGGAGTTCTGTATATTGTATTAATAATAATGCATTGTATATAAGAACAACTTGGTTTAGGTTGGCAGTGTAGCTTATAGCTTAAGTGGCATTGTAACCTGTAAGTACACTTGAACAGTATTGAAAGTTGAATATAAGCAAAAGAATGAGATAAGATAGTGAGCCATTATCGAGTACTCAAATAGGATTCGTTAAATCACTTTCGGGTCGTAGAAAGCTACACAAGGTGTAGAAAAATTAAATTTAACAATAGGAAATGTAAATAAATAACAAACGGACCAGAGATAAACCAAAACATGATCATCATGTCAGCATTCAATCGTCATGGGTTATAGAAAAAAAAATGAACCGTCATTGTCACCAAAATTGAAGAATGTCATTAATACTGTAATGATTGTTCAGCTCTTATTGTCTGGCTAATCAAATATAAAGAATTGGGGCCACAGTTTTATTTGGTAGAACTGTTTTGGACAACTAGGGGAAGAAAAATTAAAGGCCTTGCATCATAGTATTTCCACACAGACCACTCCCGGATGATAAGCTCATTAGCTCATGCAGTGACTTAGATGAGAGGTTTCTAGAGGGAAACTACTAACTCTTGGAGCAGTTGGAGCTTCATGAAATCATTTCATAATTAATACAGATAATAAACTCAGTACCTAAATAAGTTAATTATCACAGACTGAGTTGGCTACGAATTGTTTTGTTAGGCATTACCCAATGATGTAGTCCACTATCCATATCACGAACATTTTAGGAACGGTTTTGACGATTATAAAAACAAGGGGATTAAGTATAAGCACTTAGACTTTACGGAAAAAGGGGGAAAGGAAAAGGGATTCAGGTATCAGACTTACAGGAGCTATCGACAATACAGTAGAGAAATTGAAGATTACAAAATTCCCAAGTGGGGTAAGTCATAGATCTCGGAGTCTTGGAGATATCCACCCAAGGCAATGGTACCAGCGCATTCATAGAACGTTGGGTATGTAATTATGTATTGTTATGATTAACTTAGTTCTCGAAAAATAAACAAAGGAAGGGATGTAGTGTATTGAGTTACAGTTAGAGTCAGTCGATATTATACCGTGAGCAGAGCCGGACGTACCGCGTGATGTTTGTGTTGGCGAATCGTTGGAAATACATTACATCGTATGATATACTGAGGTAAATACAGTACATTACAGGCATGGCGCGCGGGCGCTGCTGCATGTTGGCGAGCGCCACGCACCACGCGCCCGCCACGTGGTGGTACAGCACGCTACTCACCTTGACCTTGAGCTGATACGCCCGTTGCTCTATAGTGGGTATGGCGCGCGGGCGCTGCTGCATGTTGGCGAGCGCCACGCACCACGCGCCCGCCACGTGGTGGTACAGCACGCTACTCACCTTGACCTTGAGCTGATACGCCCGTTGCTCTATAGTGGGTATGGCGCGCGGGCGCTGCTGCATGTTGGCGAGCGCCACGCACCACGCGCCTGCCACGTGGTGGTACAGCACGCTACTCACCTTGATCTTGAGCTGGTACGCCCGTTGCTCTATAGTGGGCATGGCGCGCGGGCGCTGCTGCATGTTGGCGAGCGCCACGCACCACGCGCCCGCCACGTGGTGGTACAGCACGCTACTCACCTTGACCTTGAGCTGGTACGCCCGTTGCTCTATAGTGGGCATGGCGCGCGGGCGCTGCTGCATGTTGGCGAGCGCGCGGCGGCGCGCTGCGGCGGCGGCGGCGCGCTCCTCGGCCGCGGCCACGCACCACGCGCCCGTCACGTTGTGGTACAGCGGGCACGCGTCCCAAGTGAAATGCCGGCCCGCTTTGCCACCTGCGTGACCAGTTTTTTTTATTAGGGTTCATGAAAGACTAAAACACGTGTGTATATTACAAAACATAGGAAAGTATGATCTTAATGAGCCACTTTCAGAGCATGAGAAATTTAAAAAAACCGGTCAAGTGCGAGTCCGTTTATCTCGCGCACCAAGGGTTCCGTACAAACTTTCAATTTTCTCATATAACTATAATCACCAAAGACTTTTGACCAGAAGCACAATTGCAATATACAGCGCCATCTCAGCCAGTATAATTTTTAAGAAAAAAAAACCGACTTAAATGGGGGATGCCGCTGAAAGCATTCTTAGATTCCAGACAATGAAATGAAAAAGACAGCATCTTTTGCCTAATTATGTAGAAAAGGAGGTAAACCGACCCACTTTTCTAGTAGCATTTCGTTTTTGTAAGGGTCGCAGTTCTAACCTAACCTAACCTACTTTTCTGGTAGCATTTCGTTTCTGTAAGGGTCACAGCTCTAACCTAACCTAACCTACTTTTCTGATAGCAGTTCTGTTCTGTGAGAATCGCAGTTCAAAAGCTACCCACTTTTCTAGTAGCATTTCCGGGTCCGGGTCTGGGTCCGCATCCGAGTCCGGGTCCGTGTCCGGCTGTCCGGGTCCAGGTTTGGGTCAGAGTTCGGTCCGGGTCCGGGTCCGAGTTGGGGTCCATGTTCAGACCCGGGTCCGGGTCCGAGTCCGGGTCCAAGTTTGGGTTTGGGTCCATAAGGAAGAGAACAAATCGCCAAACGTGAACTATGAAGAGTTTCATTCTGATAATCATCAGCAGTTCCACTTCATAAAATATCACTTTTTTTAAATATAAATGCTGGATTTGTTGATGAAAATACAAAAATCACTATATGTATGCCTTTCACATTTGAGGAGTTCCCTCGGTTCCTCGTGGGTCTCATCATCAGAACTCGAGCTTGACAAAAATATGTCTTAAAAACTTAAGTTGCTTAACAAACATAAAGAAGTGGACAAATCACCAAACGTAAACTATGCGTCATTAAAGAGTTCCATTCTGATCATCATCAGCAGTTCCACTTCATCAAATGTCACTTTTTTAAATGGAAATGCTGGATTTGTTGATAAAAATACAAAAATCGCTATATGTATGCCTTTCACATTTGAGGAGTTCCCTCGATTCCTCATGGATCCCATCATCAGAACTCGATCTTGACAAGAATGTTTCTTGAAAACCTAACTTGCTTAACAAACATAACGAAGAGGACAAATCGCCAAACGTGAACTATTCGTCATTGAAGAGTTCCGTTCTGATCATCATCAGCAGTTCCACTTCATCAAATGTCACTTTTTTAAATGTAAGTGCTTGATTTGTTGATGAAAATACTAAAATCACTATATGTATGCCTTTAACATTTGAGGAGTTCCCTCGATTCCTCATGGATCCCATCATCAGAACTGCTTTTTGACAAAAACGGAACCAATCTGTATGTATATACTTACAATCAAAAAAAGAATTTTCAAAATCGGTCCAGAAATGACGAAGTTATGGACTAACAAACATAAAAAAAAAAAAAAACAACCGAATTGAGAACTTCCTCCTTTGAAATCTTGAAGTCGGTTAAAAAGCGACAGTTTTGTGCGGGTGTGTTTCTAAAAGGCAACGCCTGGTGGATCTGGTACCGTGTCTTTTGTGAAAGGAAGAAATGTGTATTTTTGAGTGCAGATATTCAGGTTTTTTATCATTCATGACACCAAACAAAAGACTTGCAAGGTGTAGGTGTCTGCGAGACGAAATATTGAGTATAGAGGCCTTATTTAAATGTGGCGTTATGTGACTCCTAGGCGGGATTGAATAACAAAAACGGTAGCAGGCATTCTGCACTTGTTGTATAAGACAACGAGTTTTCTCTAGTAGACGTGGCCGTGGCCCAAACACTATGTCTGTCCATAATTCAGTTTGGATACGGTCCGGTGTCAAACGTACGGGGCAGCGCTGTTCGCTGGGTTGCATTACTTATCGCGAGCAAAGCGAAGTGAAGTTTTTACATTCAACTTGGAACACACGGCCGGCTAGGGGCACGTCCCGGCATTTCGATGTTTTTAAGCTGAACTATCAGAGGATAGTTTGATGGACAGTAACTTAAGTAAATTTGTTCTTATTTAAATGAAATTGGATAAACGTGTAAATGAAGGCATTATATTTTAGTCATTAAATTATGATCAGGCTCGATCAAGGGGTTATGGCGTTAGAAGAGCGTAGAAGGCCAAAAAGCTATTTGTGAAAGGTTTTGCTTTTCTGGTCATCTTATTTGCAAGAAACAATGATCGAGTTTGGTAGCAAATGAAAGTGCTCGGTTTACACATTTATAATATTGTTTTTTTAAATTACGATATTAAAATAATTGGCAAGATTTATAAAAACGAAATTTGACAAGTAGATTACGGGTTACCACAGATGCAGTTTATTTTAATCTCTATGGGGACTTAAATCTATCAGTTAGGCGGTCGTCACACTGCTCCGCGTCTCTCAGCGGCGTCGGTTGATGCGTTTTTTAACTTTGTATGTAGAATCTTGATTTTGTATAGAAAAATCGCATGGTACGACACACTGGCTCCGCCTCAACGCGCGAAGGAGCGAGACGCACGGCGACTCGCGCGCTCGGACGAAGACGCGGTGCGCGCCGCAGGGTATGTCACACCGAGTTCCGCAGTGCCGTACGGATTTTAGTACAAGAAAGACGTAGGCGCAATGGATATCGATATCGATAAGTTTATTTTTGAAATTGAAAGTCGTCCAAAGTTATTTATTCGAAATATTGTTTTTATTTAATTCCAAATCTATTTAGTTTTATAGTATCAGTTTTAATCATAATCTAAATATAAGAAATTCTTATAAAAGTATAATTAAATATTGAAGTAGTAGATAATTACTTACTTGAGTGTAAGCCAAAGCTTTTCTTCCGCTGTAATAGAACGTCGAAAATTTGTGTCCGCGCCAGTAATAATCACTCGAATTTTGCTTAGCAAATAATCAAATGACGCGGTTGACATTAAAAAACTATTCTTCGTATTACCTTAAATATTGGTAATTTCTACCCATTTATAGGTCTGGTTTGTAAATAGGGATGTACCCAGTGTCTTCTGCGTTTTATGACTCTATTGTACAAAAACCAAACTGAAAGTATCACCGCAGCGTTCCGAATAAGTTCCGTTTCCATTTTATCGACAAATAGGAACTGTTTTCACCTTAACGTTCGAATGTGAAATGAACGCGAGACGGAAGTAACGCGGGACGGCGCGCATCGCAGCTCCGGACGGAGATGCGGAGAGTGGTTGTCATTGTCACACTGCCGCGAGTCTCGTTGCGAGACGCGGAGCAACGGACTCGCATGCGGAGACAACGCACCAACGTCCGAGTTTTCTCCGCATCTCCGTCCGGAGCTGCGATGCGCGACGTCCCGCTTCCCGCGTTACTTTCGTCTCGCGTTCATTTCACATTCGAAGGTTAAGGTGAAAACAGTTCTTATTTGTCGATAAAATGGAAACGGAACTTATTCGGAACGCTGCGGTGATACTTTCAGTTTGGTTTTTGTACAATAGAGTCATAAAACGCAGAAGACACTGGGTACATCCCTATTTACAAACCAGACCTATAAATGGGTAGAAATTACCAAGATTTAAGGTAATACGAAGAATATTTTTTTAATGTCAACCGCGTCATTTGATTATTTGGTAAGCAAAATTCGAGTGATTATTACTGGCGCGGACACAAATTTTCGACGTTCTATTACCGCGGAAGAAAAGCTTTGGCTTACACTCAAATAAGTAATAATCTACTACTTCAATATTTAATTATACTTTTATAAGAATTTCTTATATTTAGATTATGATTAAAACCGATACTATAAAACTAAATAGATTTGGAATTAAATAAAAACAATATTTCGAATAAATAACTTTGGACGACTTTCAATTTCAAAAATAAACTTATTGATATCGATATCCATTGCGCCTACGTCTTTCTTGCACTTAAGGCGCTTCGCGCAGTTTTTAGCCAAAAACTGTTACTTTTTAGAGCTTATAACTTCTAAATGAGTCAACCAAAAATTATGAAAAAAAATATATATGCATCTTCACTCTATGGACAACAATCGCAACATTTGACTTTTTTCCTGAAATTTGTAGTTTCACCGAAAAAAAATCAACACGACAGACCGTTTTGCGACTAACTTTGCTTATAACTTCTAAACGGCTTAATCGATTTAAATTTTTTTTTAAACTAACAAAAATGTTTTAACAGGTTCTACAAATGCAACATAGCTTTTCTTAATCAAAAAATATTTTCTTAAGAAATCGCACGTTTTTCCACATTTCATGCGTATGCAGCCTGAAAATGGCGTGGCCGGCAGTCGTGTGCCAGCTTTGAGACGAGGAGGCTGTGTCGCTCGTCGCTCCATGCCTTCCTTGCACTATGTTCGCTTATGCACAAGCAAAGTGCTATAATATCGGAGTTATTGTGGCCAAAGAATAAATAACTGCAGAGCGCTGATTTGGTTGCGACGCGCATTAGCGAGCGCAACACGGTATTTTGAGGTCTATTACCTATACAATGAATGTAATGATAATATCCGTATATATTATACTATATACGTATGTTTGAGAAAACTTCATTTGAAATAAATAAATAAATGTTTTCTTCTGGATTTCAGTAATTATTTCATTGGGTCAACTTGGTGTATTATGTCTTCTAAATGGGTAAACAAAAAATTATGAAAAAAATATATATGAATCTTCATTTATTGTTCAACAATTATAAAATTTAACTTATTTCCTGATATTTATAGTTTTACCGTAATAAAAATAATAAAACAGGCCATTTTGCGGCTAACTTTGGTTACTTTTACTAAACGGCTAAATCAATTAAAATTATTTTTAAACTAACAATAATGTTTTAATAGCTGACGGTCTTTCCACCGCGATACAACCGGCCGACGATTTGCTTTATTAACAATATCATCTAAACCAGAGATGGGCATTAATCGATTAATCTTTTAGTTAACTAATCAATCGATTAAAAATATCAATCGTCATTTTTTAATCGCGATTAATTTAGTTGCGATTAAATTAGTTGTGAGAATGTTCGACTAACAACTAAATTAGTTTTAGTTTCAATCGACTAAATTTCACGATTAAACCTATATTAAAACTACGTAGTCGCCCGTTTTTGCATTTTTTATCTTGCAATATGTAACTACAAGTACGTATGTATGTAACATACGGATGTACTCGTATGTTGTAACTATGTTAGTTTGGGTAGAATTTTGCGACTTATTTTGAAGCAGATATCTTCATCCGATTGAGCTAAAATTATGTATACACGTTTAATTTGAAATGCTTGAACGACAATGCAAATAATGCCATAATATTATTATAACGATATATTGGTAATAACGACAAATAGCGAAAAACTGCATTGTTTACAAATCGCAAACAATAAAGTAGGTTGGTGCATTATTAATACTTTGAATTATACGATACTGAGTAAATCTTAGACATAGAAACTATCAATATTTTGCTGTCTCTGACAATAGTAAAACTCTTTTTAGTGTCACGCGGCGACAAAACAATGGGATAATCCTACTTACCTGGAACTGGAAGTTGTTTGTTGCATTTTGGTGCAAGTGCCGACGCATCTTCTAAAAATAACACGTTCTATTGAATGACACATCTGCATGTTGTTTATTATCTACGCGGTCTATTTTGTTTTCAACGTGTGGTCATTAAACTTACTTACTTTAGTAGCAAAATAATAGTAAGAACAGATCTCACTCCTTAGAAACGGTCAAAATATCGTAAGTAATACATGACTATTTTATTTTTAAACATCCGTTAAGATGTCCTAATCAGCCTGTCAACATAGCCATACCGAGGTATTCTATTCAATTTGCTTCTAACATTAGTCGCGAGAAAATAGTCTAACTAATTAGTCGATTACAAAATTTAGTTGTCCGAAATCAATCGGCAACTAATTTAGTTGCAACTAAATTAGTTGCACTCTATACAACTAAGATTGATCAATCGTCGTTTTCAATCGTCAGTCGCAATTAATTCTTGTAATCTTAATCGTTAATCGTTAGTCGATTACATTTTGCCCATCTCTGATCTAAACTACCATCTGACAAAGTATAAAATGGGATGCGATGACTGAAAAGATTTTTTTACATGTTCATGTGACCAGTTGACGGTCCACCGAGATACAACCGGCTGACCATTTTTGTAATTCACAATAGCATCTAAACTATCATCTGACACAGTATCAAGCGGGAGGCGATAACAATTTTTTTTGCGTGTTTCGGTGGCTGCCATTCCTCAACCCATCAACGGAGCGGCAGCTGACGTCCACAGGGGTTCATCATACATAGCCGTTAACCACTAAAAAAATAAATGACTGCAAAGCGCTGATTTGGTTGTGGCGCGCTTGTAATAAAAACCGGTCAAGTGCGAGTCGGAGTCGCGTTCCAAGGGTTACGTACATTACTCAAATTGACCAATTTATTTTTTATGTGAAACGTGCGTGAAATGTCTTTAATAAACCCGTAGGGGTTGGATCAAAAACTAAATAATTAAGTCCGACTCACGCTTGACTGCTCATTTCTAATAAGTTTTCCTGTGATCTATAGGTAAAGATCTATTTTGTGTATTTTTTTCAAAATTTTATACCCAGTAGTTTCGGAGATAAAGGAGGGGAATGCTCATTTTTTGCCTATTTTCGTGAATAACTTCTAAACAATTTAAAAGTGATTGTTGCTAGGCCTATTTGAATAAAGAATATATTAAATTGAATTGACTGTTTATCCTAAAATTATAAAAAATCCTTTTGAGGTACGGAACCCTAATAATGATGATATTCCCACGTAATGATTGAGAAAACTTCGAACTTCGAAAAATAACACATTTGTAGTAGTATATGAAGCTAGTAGGTACTTTAATTTTTAAGTTAACTATTAATGGCATTATTTATATTTATTTATTACGGATAAAAAAAACTGTATAAAATAAACGCACTGTACGCCTCAATTTAGTACACACCAAGCTTTAGCTATAAATCTTAATCCGTCGATTTGACTTAGGTATTTATTTGTAAGAAACAGATAAAACACAAATTAACTAATTGAGGCTTGTAAAGTATAATGCATAAGGGAATATATTGTTATTATAATTTACGACCTCCACTACACGCATGATCTACTCATACTCAAACAACAAAATATCTGCAAAAGATACACAAATACGAGGTATAGCGCCAAATGCCGCGCGCCTCTAGGCTGTAGGTTATTCTTTGAACCTCGTTCCGCCGCAGTCGCCGCACCGAGACGAAATTCACGTACGATCGCAGTGAGCGGGGTGCGGGTACAGAGACGCTGAGACGCTCAAGGCCAAATCAGCGAGAATCGTCTTAAATCCGTACGGCACTGCGGAACTCGGTGTGACATACCCTGCGGCACGCACCGCGTCTCCATCCGAGCGCGCGAGTCGTCGTGCGTCTCGCTCCTCCGCGCGTCGAGGCGGAGCCAGTGTGTCGTACCATGCGATTTTTCTATACAAAATCAAGATTCTACATACAAAGTTAAAAAAACCCATCAACGGACGCCGCTGCGAGATGCGGAGTAGTGTGACGACCGCCTTAAGATCTCCACAGACCGTGCAATAAATCGCACGCGGTTTACGATCCTTTGCCGACTAGGTAGATGGATTCAATTGATCTAACTTTTTGGCGAACCGCTAGTTCTCAGTTCGGGGCGAACAACTAGTATATATAAGGTGTTTAGATTTCAAACAGTCCCCTTACGGCTTATCCTTTGTCTATTGTTAAATGAAACCGCACGTGCTACTTACTAGCATAAAAAAATGGTAGGGCCGTTTTAACCGGTTATTGAATTACCACTCTATGAAGATTGCAATAAGGTTTAAAATGAACTAATGGGAAAACATATTCCATAGCTGTGTGGTCTTTGCGGTTACTGAGTGCCGGCAAGTCGAACGCTACAGAACCAGTCTAAAATGTGTCATCGATATGCGTAACAAAGGCGCGTTATCGGAGAGCGCACTTACACTGGTTTTTTTTAGCGTTGGACTAGCCTGCGCTCAGGTGCCATTTAAAATTATGCACGAACCAGGTAAGGGACAGGGACGAATTGCGATTAAAACATTTTGATGGATTCATGACAAGTATGTATAACGTGATCCATGTTCTTTACCGAGGTGTCCGGTGGAGTCGCAGCCGCGCACGGGGCAGCGCCGCTCGCTGGGCTGCGGCGGCGGCGGCGTGAGCTCTGCGATAGGAGACCGAGAAATGGGAGGACGGCCTTTCTTCTTTATCTCCTTACTGAAAAATACAAAATATCATCATAAGGCTTGTTTTAATCGTAAGGAATGTCCAATGTCGCTTGCAAACTGATTTTAAGAAAGATGAAGCTTCTTAGACTACTTAGTAGTGACCCTGACCCTGCCTACGAAGCTCCCGAAGCTCCGAAGGTCCCGCTATAAGATTCTAATAAGCCCTTCAAAATTACCTACTAAAGCCTAGGTTATTCACATTCACTGCCACTAACGCGATAAGTATATGCGATCACCGCCCTACAAATTTATTCCTAGGCCACGCCCCCTGACAGTGAACGGGTTAACAAACGGGTCAAAAGGCACTCGAGAACAAATTTAAAATACTCAAAATATGTCTCATCATGTGAATAAAGACAACGGGATGCCGTAATCTGGGAGAGTAGGTACTTGGAATTGATGAATTTTATGGAGAATTGAATGTTGCTTGTCACAACATAAACATATTAAAAACCGGTCAAGTGCGATCCGGACTTCCGGACTCCAATTTTTAACAATGTATTTTTTTTATGTGAAACGAGAATGAAATGTCTTTAAAAAACCCATAGGAGTCGGATCAAAAACTAAGTACCTAATTAAGTCCGACTCACGCTTGACTGCACATTGCTAATAGGTTTTCCTGACATCTATAGGTAAAGAACTATTTTGTGTATTTTTTTTCAATGTCCGTCTTTGGGTCACAAACTTACATATGTGTACCAAATTTCAACTTAATTGGTAGAGTAGTTTTGAAGAAAATGGGTGACAGACAGACAGACGCACGAGTGACCATATATCGCTACGGTCACAAATTAGCGGCAGTGCCACGTAGCTTAGCCAAAACGGCTAAATCTATACAAGTCATGGGCCCCGCTGTCTACAATAACTTACCAGCATCCATAACTGATGCGCCTAGTCTGGTGAGTTTCAAGGCAAAACTCAAAAATTGGCTTATTGAGCGGCCGTTTTATAGTCTCGAAGAATATCTGACCTCAAAATATGTATAAATAAGTTAATTATGTAACAAAACTAAATGACGTTAATAATAATAATTATAATAAATATTATAAGTAATAATGCTGTAATAATGATATAATAATAATAATTGATTTCATCCATTTATATTTCCGAAATGAACATATGTAAATCTTGACATGTAATTTATATTAGGTACCAATAAAGTATGAGTATGAGTATAAGGGTTCCGTTTTTTTTTTTTGAGGTAACCTAAATTTTTAGGGAAAAACTTTCTAAATACCGAATAATTACCAAATGTTCGGCCCATCTCTACGAGAAAGCTATGTTTGAATTTCGTGGCGCGTTTAATTTACGAGTAGAGTAGGTATGTCTGTACAGTTTCACCACAAATCAACATCCATTGTTACCTTTTGTCGTTTGCTTTTTCATCAACATCAGAGTCGGTGTCTGTGGTTCTGGGCCTGGTGGCCGTAGCCATGCGCGACACGCGAGCTGACAGGGAGCGTGTCAGCTTCCGAGGCATGTTGTTCGCCTGAGACTCGCCCGAGTCGCTTTTACCTTTCTCAACCTAAAACAGGATAATCATTGCCATGAGCAGCATGTCCAACACAACTGTTGAATTGAATCACATTATAGTTATACTATATGGAACTATAAATGTTACTATCATTATATTAATCATCAAATTAAGCCTTAGTATTAGTATAAGTAAGTACGCAAGTACTAAAACTAACAGTATATGGACCAAGGTCTGAAATAAATGATTTTTATTTTATTTATAGTATTTAGATAAGATTTGCCTACATTATTTTCATTGTCAGTAATATTG
This sequence comes from Cydia strobilella, assembly GCF_947568885.1. Classification (NCBI taxonomy): domain Eukaryota; kingdom Metazoa; phylum Arthropoda; class Insecta; order Lepidoptera; family Tortricidae; genus Cydia; species Cydia strobilella. The sequence goes on along the minus strand of NC_086041.1, from coordinate 18,626,826 downwards.
ACACAAAATTTTATCAAGAAAGGCAATAAATAGAGTATAATTTGCAATACCAAAGCAACAAGCAAAATGCAAATGACAAAATGCATACGCATTTATCATATAACAAAGCAAAAAATATTTCAAATAAAGAGAGAGCTAATTCTCCTCAGAATAGATAATGTAATAACTTACTTTATTAACTGAAGAAGGTGGTTTTGTTTTTCCAGTTTTAATTGGCTCCTTTTTAGGAGTTGGCTCACTATCACTTTCGGAAGAAACTGTTTCTGCTGAAGATTGACTTGAGGAACATGAAGAGGCGCTTTTATTGTCCACAACTTTTTTGGAGGGGGGCCCACTGGGTCTACTTCCACTTCTACGTTTTATATTGTCTTTGGAATTTGAATCATCATTTTCTGCAGCTGTCAATGGTGATGGAGGAGATGTGTCCTTGTCCTCACTAGATTTCCTAGTACCTCTTTTATTTTTCGGTGAACTTTTAGGACTCTTTGATGATTTGCTCTCTGATTCAGATTCCGAGCTGTTGTCAGGAGAGAATATACTCTTCTTTTTTTGGTAATTGTTTGTTTGCTGTTTAGTCATGGTCTTAGGTATTGGTTTAGGTGTTTTAGCTCCTGCTGCTGCTTGAGGCGGTTTCCCCTTAGCCAGGACACTAGCTGCTGATTTAGGTTTGGTAGAAGAACGTCTACGGGGTGGTGCAGGTTTTGGTGGCTCTGGCTTGGGTACATCATCATCGCTGGATGATGATACTTTTTTATTAGTTGTTTGCCTAGGTTTTGAATCATCCTTCTTTTTTGGTGGGTGTTCATCAGGCTTAGCGGGTGATTTAGGGGCAGGATGTGCAACTGCAGGTGTGTCAGAGGTAGTAGATTCAGAGTCGGAGCTGCTTGACCCAGACCCAGAGCTGGTGGAAGAGCTGCCGCTGCTACTTGAGTCTGAGGAGGACCCAGAACTACTGTCTGTGCTACTGTTGCTAACCTTAAAATTATTATTTTTTATAAATGATTTACAATAGTTGAAATAAATATGGTTATAAAGTGTATGGCTGGTATTTAACTGATCACCAGATATAGTAAAATGATCACCAAAATATTTAACATCACATTATCAAATTATATTAAATTAATTAATCATCTTCGTCACCTTTTTCTAATAGCATTTTGTTTCTGTAAGGATCACAATTCTAACCTTACCTAACCCACTTTTCAGATAGCAGTTCAGTTCTATGATGATCACAGTTCGAACATAACCTAACCCACTTAATGGCGCGTGCGGTGCGGTGTACGGGGGGTTGAGTGGGAGGGGCTAGTAAGTTTGGCATCATTATACTTTATTTGGTGAAAGTGGTTTATTGAGGTGAAAATAGCTCATTAATTTACTCTTCAAGATTTGGTGGTCGTTAATTATAGTTGGTGATCACTGATCATTAATAATTATATTTGGTGTTTGAACACAATTAGATGTGCAGTCATGATTAAATCAGGTAGAACTTGTGTAAAATATTTATCAGTACGGTTTTTACTCACTATTATTTTTAGTCGCTTTTGGCGACATGTTTCGGATTCTTTGGGAATCCATCCTCAGGCACGAGTGTCCGCGGCGGTTGTAGGTCGTGCACTGCCACAGTACTGTGACAGTGTAGGGCAGTGCACGACCTACAACCGCCGCGGACACTCGTGCCTGAGGATGGATTCCCAAAGAATCCGAAACATGTCGCCAAAAGCGACTAAAAATAATAGTGAGTAAAAACCGTACTGATAAATATTTTGAAATATGTCTCACGATAGTTTAAGTGCGATTAGAACTTGTGTAAGTATTTAGTACATGTTTTGGTAAGTGATATTTTTTTATTTCGGGTACCAAGCTATTTTTTGGTGGTCATTATATTTGTTGCCAAAGTTAATTTGAAATAAGGTCATAAAGTTAGTGTGTTGTCTCAATTCCAATAGAGGTTAAATGTTTAGTTTGGCCTAAATGGGCCTATGTTTCACATGTGTGCTTTTCATGGTATCCTACCTAAAACATTTATTATGTACCCTAAGCAATTTTATTAAAAAAATTACTATCCTTTCAATACTGAAATATTTTATTAAAGCTTACTCCATGTAGTCCTCTCATCTTGAGTAACCAAGTTCATTTATTTATATCAGTTGTTATTATTTGAGGTGGGCAATAAAGAATTATTGTATTGACTGTATTGTATTATAAAATATGGCTTATATTTTGCACCAGCAATCTTATTATGTTAGACACTGAGATTTACTAATGGGTATTACTAAATTTATTGTAAATCAGCAAACAGGGAGCTGGAAGAGGTAAATAAAACTATGTAGGTACTGATCATGAATGTATATACTTATACACAGTAACATTGTCAAGTGGAATGTATAAATGTGCCTGCATTATTTGTGTTTTTATTGAGTTGATTCAGTCTTCATTAGATTACTTGCTAAATTAACTGTGGCACGTTTGTATTACATTCAGATATTTATTGCATTAATAGGAAGAGCTAACGCTCAGGGCATTATATAGGTATAGACTATTGTATTGTTGTTGGTGTTGTATATTTCAAGATAAATCAAACATTTTTACTATACATTCGGCAAAACAATAAAAAACAAAACGTTTTTACTCACATCAAGATTTGTCATGTTTGTAGAATTAAATTTAAATCGTATAACACTAGACACAGTGAGAAAATGTGCCGAGAATGGCTTAACACTGTCTTTCAATGAGCAAACTTTTATATGGCCATTGCAAAGCTAAATTCATAAAAACAGAACAGACTCCTATATCGCCTGCAGTATTCCCAAAAATACTATAATTACTATATCAAGATAGGCATGAAATGTAAAATAACAATAATGTCAATAATTGTACGTGAGGTACGTAGCAAAACAAACTGTCAATGTCACTGTCAAATGACTTACTTTTTTTTCGTCCATCTGGACAAGCTAAAGCTCTAAGCCATACTGCCTTGTCGTGAGTAGATGTTGGTATTATAGTTGGTCAAGCAAATCTTGTCAGTAGCAATGGAAAGCAAACTAAAGTAGGGCAACACTCAAAGAGCAATATTCATGCAGTATTGCGCTAAGAAAAGCAGCAATGTACATCGAAGTCATAGAACCACAAAATGTTTTTTTTTCCGCCGAGCCGTATCAATATAAGTTACTCTATGCTTCGTATATACGTCACAGTGTTGCCAGATCGTACCTTTTAGTACGGTTTTACGTACTTTTTGAATAGCATACGTACTTAAAACGTATCCCGCCCAAAACCGTACTAAAGTCGTACTTTTTGGCTAAACCGCACATTTTAGTACGATTTTACGTACTTTTCGTATGAGCGGTTCAAAAATATACTAAAATGGCGTAGAAATAATAGTGACAGACCAAAAAAGTACGATTTATTTGCGTAAATATTTGTGACTTTTTTGTTTTGGTATTTTTGTACCTTACTATTTTGCGTATTTTCGTGGATTATCAGTTTTAAAAAAATCACCCGTTTCTAAAACACTTCTGCTGTTTATATTGTTTTTTGGAACAAAAAATGAAATTGTACTTTTTTAACTTTTTTTGGTAAAATCGAACCTTTTTTATCAGGGTCGTATTTTAGATTTCAGTGCTCTGGCATCACTGATACGTTTACTGGTCAACTTAAATTGCCGCTCGCGGTTTATACTTTATTGAAACATTTTGAATTGTTATTATTATGGAGTAAAAACGATGTTAATATTGTTAATTAATATGATTAACAGGTTTGACAAGATCAAAAAATATTTAGAAACGGACTATGTTGGAAAAAAGAATGTGAAACAAATCATCGATTCCGCAGGTACATATCCTACTGGATTTTAATATTTTATTATGCTTACTGGGCGGCTCCATCCCCTAAGATCATTTTGTAAAACTAATTTATTAAATAAAGAATTCTGTATTTGTATAAACCACTGAGCAATCACTGTAACTTTACAGGACTTATTAAATATCAAATATATGGACTATTGACATTTTGATATAATTTTGTTTTAGAAGACATAGATTCTCGGTATATATAAGTTACTCTATGACATAGATAGGGAGCAAACAGAAAATCAGCACTGCGATAGGGACAAGATAGGGAGCTGTTTTTAACGCCAGTTCAGGAACTGAAGGAGCTCGGTGAGAATAATTGTACTTTTCCTGAAGAATGTCACATACTTGTGTAAATTTTTTATACGGTTGTATATTATACATATTAAAAATAAAAACAAACAATTTATGTGTTGGTGTTTATTTATTTTAAAGGTAAAATAGATATGGGTCACTTTAGCTTACACTATAATTCAGGTGATTAATTGAAAGAATATAATGAAGAACAGTTACCAATATTACAAGAATAATCTAATCCATTGATCTCAATATTTTTGTTAAATTTCAAATAATTAGTTTATTTTTCGACTTGGTTGCATTGTACACGTACATAAACCGCCGTAGGTAAGTTGTCTGAAGAGAAAATACCACGAACGCCTTATATTGAGCGAGTTTTAATCTGTGGTAAGTGTAGAGAGAGAGAGTGAGAGAAGTTGAGTGCCAGGCATAGGCATGAATTTTACAAGATAATTACAGGATATATACAATGTACAGAACTGTACAGAGGCATGCAAGGTGGCACACAGAGAGGAAACTGTTTTTGCTGCGAGGCGGCGTCATCAGGATCTTGAGGTCTTCATAGCTGTCCAATGTTGGAAGGTCACCAATGTGGAATGTGTAGAGAGAGGGCCAATAGAGAGTACTCTCTCCAGGCGGGTGTTATGCCTGGGGACCGAAGTCCACTGAGAGTTAGTCAGAAGTATATATAGTAAGTGACATTTGAAACTTCGTAAGCGCGATGTAGGTTTCTAGCTAATTGCGTTCTAGCTCCCTAACGCCATCTGTTAGATGACGTCGACAGTGGCAGCTAGTGGGGACGCCACAAATCCTTTGTAAAAAGTCGAATCAGTCGCTGAAAATATTAGACATTTGGGCCTATGGACGGTTTCCTCAACTCCATTTGTGGTCTTATTGGATAGATTTAGGCATACTTTGTAATTTTATTTATGCCTTTTGTGCTGTTTTTTTGTTTTAGGGTTCTAAAACAAAAAAACAGCACATAATCTTAAAATTACTGGAAGAATTTCTTCCAGTAATTATCATAACCTCAAATTTTAGAAATGTTTACCATCAATGAGCATGATTATACATTGTAGGCACCTTAAGTTCATGCACATTTGCACAATCTTATTTAATATATTGATATTTAATGATGACAACATTGACAACAGAAATTCTCTTATAAAATAGAGACGATTCAGAATGTAAACATGCTAGATGGCGATCCACGTTTTTTTTTTTTCATTTATATTGGCAACACGGCCATCAGCTCAAACATCAATACATCAGTACAAACTACAAACACATCCTTAACTACTTAGAAAAGAGCGATCCACATTCCACAGATAAGACACAGATGACACGCGATTTTGGAATTATTCGAACACAGTGTTGCTAACCCGCGATTTTTCAAATTTGCCGCCTTTTTCTACTGACAAGATTTGCTTGACCCACTATAGATATAAATTTTGTCTTTTCAGTATGAAACAAGGTTGGACAGTACGAACGTAGCGCCGGGCCGTGCTTGTCGACGTCACCATCCCCCATGATGAGAATCTCGTGAAGGCCGAGAAGGACAAGTCCAGCAAGCACCTAGACTTAGCTCACGAGATAACTGCCATGTGGGATGTTGACTCGACCATCATTGTTCCTATAGTCGTGTCAGCGGTCTCATAGCGAAGAGTCTGGACCAACACCTAGATACTCTCGTTGGGTGGTTGGATCAAGGGTCAGATGCAGAAGGGGTGCTACGGGCAGGAAACCTCCTAGAGTGCCGAATCCCTTCTCATTCCTCTTGATCAGCTGATCCGGGGGAAAGGGAAGGGCTCTCGGACGGTGCGCCCCGGGGAACGGTAAGTAATTGTGACGGTGCGTGTAACGGAACGTTACACTACCAACTTTTGTATTATTCCTGGCACAATACAATTCCTAAATTCGCCATTCAAATTCAAATCTTTCTTCGAATCCATTTCGTTGGTAATAATTTTCAGTTCAATACAAAACTTTGCTGAGTAAACATCTATTTCCTGCAGTCCATAGTATTCAGTTTAATGTTATATTGTGATCTATAGTATAGTGAATTCATACTGCAAGTGCATTGTCTATTGTGCACGAGTTATCGTAACCAGCGCATCTGGTCTACCTACATTCAAAGGCACATGAAATTGTAAGTTTTATAATAGTTAAGTAATTTAGGAAAAGTGTTTTATCTCTATTTGTTAGCACATCAGACAGCTAACTCGCTTGTATTGTTGCAAGTGCCTTTTTATTTACCAAATAAATACACACGTCGCCCTGGTTCCCTGCCTTTCATTTACTGTTCCATCCTGTTGAGGGAGGCTCACCGACCTAGATTACTGTGAGGGCACAGTAATCTCTTGGTTTCCAGGTAATTGCTTACCGGTGCTGCCAATGTCCTGTCCCGGGGGTTTAGGGGGGTTCCGCACAGGGTGTCCTCTCAATGAGGGAGAGTTTGCCTGAATGCGTGCTGGAGAGGGGCCTTTGGGCCGGGCGACTGCGGTCGTGGATGGGGCCTTCGGGCGCGTGACGGCACAGGAATGCCGCTGACCTGTATAAAACTGCGGTCCCCGTAACTGTCTAGGCAGAGGGCCTATGATTACGGCCGGGGGGGTTGCCACTGCTGGCCGACGCCGGCGTGGTGGCCACGAGGATGACCACCTCTATAAAAAATCGCTAAGGCAACCAGAGGGTGTGGAACCCGGGGTTTTTCCATCTCCTCCCGGCGTGGAGGTTGTCATGAGGGACCAGTGTGTGGTGTCGCCCTGCACACTACCTTCGAGAGGGGGAGCTTCGGCTCCAGGGCCTTCGGGTCCAAGGAGGGGACAGCTTCGGCGGTTCGCGGTGGAATGCTCTGCGATCCCGTGTTCACCGCCACCATTGCTGCGAGACGGGCATACCGTGGAGGGTTTAGTCGGTATTTGGCCCCTTGGCCACGAGTCCGACATATCCGTCCTAGTTCCCTGGCTAGGCGGAATGCCTAAATGCATTACTCCACGTAAAAAAAAAGGGTCAGATGCAGAAGGCGGTAATTGTGGACACGGCGCGTATAGTACGTCGCTTCCTCACTCTGCGGCCCTGACCACCGGCAGCTTGGGCCTTGCCCCGCTGCCGGCGGCACCTTAGGTTAGGTTTTTTATAATGTGTTTATTTGGTGTTTATATATAGTTAGTCAAACCAAATTGGCAGTAAATAGAAAGAAAGAAAATACATTTATTTAAGGCCACAACAGATTACGTATATGTATAAAAGAGGAAACATACAGACAGAAAACATTGGAAGCTAAAATAGGACCCCACTCAGCATAATGCCGCGGTAATCCGCGGCGCTGATTTTCAGTGGGGACCTGACTTTAAAACAGTTAAAACTATGAGTTGGCGGCGACACATACGCCAACGACACAAAAAAAAACAATAAAGTAAGTAACTACCACTAAAAAACTAAACATACTAAACAACAAAGAGAAAAAATAAAAAACAATAATGAAATATAAAATACACAATGAATTATATATAAAAAACATAGAATGAAAACTTACAAAAATTTACAAAAAAAAGAAATTAAAACTGTAACCTAAAAACTTAAAGCTAGCCACAAAACAGATATGGACAATGCTAGGTGATCATTTCAGCCATCAAACAATAGAATGCACGTGCACGTGTGTCACTCATATTGCACTGACGCTTCAACCTGTGCTTGTATAATAATAAGTGTGAACGACGGCTTCAGCGAACGGATTTGTGGAGGCAGGTCATTCCAACACTTCGTGGCAGCGTACCGAAAACTGCCATGACAGGCCGCTGAATCACAGATTAATAAATAGTTACTACGTAACAGATACACCATTCCCATACAAAAGCGAAAATACCTACGCTATGATAGCCTACAAATCTTAATAATAATACCTGCTGCTCAGGACGAGAAGAAATGTACCATAAGTACGCGCACAAAGAGTCGAGACTGCCTTGCTCGCCGTGCGAGTCACGTGCCAACGCGTCATCGTAAGAATGCGCTAGGGTTGTACTGTTACTTATGTTATTATTGTAATAAAACGAATGTTGCGAATCAACCATATTTTTAACCGACTTCAATTTCATAGAAGGAGGAGGTTCTGTATTCGGTTGTGGCTATTTTTTTTATTTTTATGTATGTTCACCGATTATTCCGAGACCCGTGGTCCGATTTGAGTCATTATTTTTTTATTCGAAAGGAGCTACTTCCAAGTTGGTCCCATATTAATCTGGTTCTGATCTGATGATGGGATCCCTGAGGAATTGAGGGAACTCCTCAATTTTTAAAGGCACATGTATGGTGATTTGGGTGTTTTCATAAGCAACTTGAGCATTTTCTCTCGAAAACGACCAATTTGATGAAGTGGACCTGATGATGATGATTGTTTTGAAGGTAGTGATGATGATTTTTTTAATGTAGGATGTTCAGCGATTACTCCGAGACCCGTTGTCCGACTTGAACAATTCTTTTTTTGTTTGAAAGGAACTACCTCCAAGGTGGTTCCACATTAATCTGGTGCTGTTCTGATGATGGAATCCATGAGGAATTGAGGGAACTCCTCAATTTTTAAAGGCACATGTATGGTGATTTGGTCGTTTTCTTAAGCAACTTGATCATTTTTTCTCGAAAACCACCAATTTGATGAAGTGGAGCTGATCATGATGATTGTTTTGATGATAATGATTTCAGCGATTACTCCGGCACCCATGATCCGATTTGAGTTATTCTTTTTCTGTTTGAAAGAAGTTACCTCTCCAAGGTGTTTTCGTAATATTTTTGGTTTTGATCTGATGATGGAATCCGTGAGGAATTGAGGGAACTCCTTATTTTTTAAAGGCACGTGTATGGTAATTTCGGTGTTTTCTAAAGTAACTCAAGCATTTCCTCACCAAAACCACCAATTTGATGTAGTGCAACTGTAGCCTAACCACGAGTTTAGCACTAAATATTCTTCGTAACTTACTTTGTACACTAATACGCCAGTACGAGCGAGATGCATAAACAGTAAGTTACGCACACGATAGCGAATATATCAATGTCAAACTCGTGGTAAGGCTACTGATAACTTCCCTCGTATGTGTATTATGATTTTTGATGTAGGTAGTGTTGGAAACAACCAAAGAGACTGAGAAGTGAAGGTAGAGGGTATTAGTGTTTGGGGGGTTTGAGGTTGGGGGTTGAGGGGAGGTGAGTTGATGGGTCGGAGACTGAGGGGTTGGGAGTGGGATTGGGGGTTAGGGTTAGGAGTTAAGGGGTCTGGGGTTAGGGGTCGGGGAATGGCGGTTGAAGGGTTGGTGGTTTAGGGTTGAGGGGTTCAGTGATCAGGGGTTGATGTGCTGTGAGGTTGAGTGATCGGGGGGTTTGAGGGATTGGGTCAGTGGCGGGGCGGAGAATGGATTTACTGACAGGAATGATTTCCCAGACGGACTCGAGGAAAATTCTGATTATTTAATAAAGTTTACGAATTTACAGATAAACATGATTATGTTTTTCATTCATGCGTCACGCTCTTAATAATGTCTTAAAACTAAAAATGGAAAAATAAAAACTTTTATAAAAAAAAAGATAAACCGACTTCAAAAAGGATGAAATAAAATATTATCCTTTTTAGGGTTCCGTGTTTAAGTATATGCGTTACCAACTGATATGTTTGAAGTCGGTGCCAAGCCAAGTACTCCAAGTAGTAACAATACCAGTCAAAAATAATCAGCTTTATGTCTATAAATCCCATTACAACTGTACAAATGTTATAAACGTGAAAGCAATTATGTCTGCCTCTTTGCTACCTTTTCATGGCTAAACAACTGAACCGCTTTAGCTGAAATTTTGCATGAAGGTTCCTTGAATTGTTTTATATTTTGAAATGTAGTCCTCTGGATAAGCGACAGAAAATAACTCAGTCCCAATCCCACACTTGCGTGCTATGACTGTTTAAGAATTAGTAAGAAATGCTCTTTAAAAAAATACGACGACAAAACGTATTAGATTTACACTAACGTGCCGACAAGCATGGTACGAACTGCGCCAAGAAGGTTCAACCGTGTGTTCTGTTCTGAGGTGTACAGGAAGTTCGTTTATTGTCGTCGTGTAACGCCGCGTCTTACATAGGCGAACACTCGCGAACGCGAAGCGAAGCGACGCGGCACGGCGCGGCCGGCCCAATGCGTTCGCGTTCGCAACGAGATCGCCCACGTAGGACACTTCTATATAGGTATCAAAGGATTAATTAAGGCACCGTGCCGCGCCGCTTCGCATTCGCGTGTTGTTCGCCTACGTAGTACGCTGCATTAGGTAAACCAACGTACATACTTATATAGCCGCATCTTTATCGAATTGCACCAAAATCCCTGGTTTAAAATTTGGCTTGGCACCGACTTCAAACGTATCAGTTGGTAACGCATATACTTAAACACGGAACCCTAAAAAGGATAATATTTTATTTCATCCTTTTTGAAGTCGGTTTATCTTTTTTTTTATAAAAGTTTTTATTTATTAGTCAATCAAATATTTAAAAACAACAATTGTATTACCTGACTCAAAAAACTCCTTCATTTACGATTTACCTCGATGTTCAAAGAAATAAATGGTGACAAAATTCATAAAGATAGATTTAAAATACTACTCGGTAAATACGACAAATTTTTCTTTGTTTTTTGACTTTTACACCCATCTACTGCACAATAATTACGTGGTTTCGGCATTTCGAAACGTAGGCGCGGAAAAAGTGCGGTGCGAGCGCTCAGGCGGGCGTTCGGCGGCCTTCTTGTATCGTCGACGATACGCCGAGCGGTAGGCATATAGCGCGTGGCCTTGAGCGAGTGAAGGAGGCCTGGCTGAATGGTGAGGAGGGCAAACAAGTTGCAGATACCTGGATGATCTGACCTCTGAGGATCTGGCGTTATAAGCCCAGGTTAGCTTATTGTAACGGTACGAAGGCATCTGGTAGTGCACAATTCCAAACATAAGCGACGCTAAATGGACCTTTTGACGCGTATCATAATGTGGTTTTTATTCAAGTAGGGTGTCACATGCGAGCGTGGAGGGATATCAAAACAAAATAAGAAGTATAAGAACCAAAAAACTATACTCATCCTTTTCTTTCCGGTGCTGGTACTAGTGTAAGACAAAGATAGTATGATTCTCTCTGTCTATGTTTGAAATGAGACAGTCCTTTGACAAACTATATACTTATTATATTTTTTGTAATGTTTTGTAAGTGTTTTTATTGGTTTTTATATTATACTTTTATACTCACATAAAACCCTAACCTAAGCCCCAAGTTAAATAAAGGAGATAATAATAAATATTCTTTATTGTGCACCATAACTACCTACAACAGGCGGTCTGGGTGGATATGGGTTACGGGATTTTATATGGGTCGCTTTGATCATATCTGCCAATTTCTCTCCAATCATAATACAAGGGGCATTAGTGTTACCACTAGTGATGGTCGGCATAACGCTAGCGTCACCTATTCTTAGCCTGTGAACACCTCTCACCCTCAATTCAGCATCTACTACACTGTGGCCCTCAACACCCATCGCACAAGTTCCGACTGGATGCCAAACGGTTGTAGCTGTATTCAGAATGTGACATTTCCAGTACTGAAGAGTGTTGAAATATATATTCTGACATTGAGGAACTCTCAGGTTAACAACCGTAGAATTGAGGCTCTTTAAATAATGTCTTTTAGTGATAGCGATGTAATTCATTACACTTTTTGCATGTGTTTCTAGATCTTGATCGTTGGAATAGTATCCTGTAAATATTTTTGGAGTCGCTTCTGGATTCTTGCTCCTCAACTCTACGCGTCCCCTGGACTGTGGATGCAGCAATGTTATCAACGTAAAAAGCGTTTCTTGTTTTTGGCCAATCTCTGCCACAGCTGTGCAAATTCTGTCATCGAGATCTATCACGTAGGAACAAATCATAGTCGAAATTAGAGTTGCCGCTGGGAGCGGAAATACAAAGGTTTGATAATCTGGGATCCCAGTGCCGTCGTTTAGAGTTTCGAAGCCCATTATAGTAGGAGTAGGAGATCGGTGAAGATTCGCTAACAATTTAAAGTTATGATATGCAGATTCAATGCCTTTTTTGCCTGTCAGTATTACAATTGTTGCAGCATGGTCTTGCAAGTTACTACCCACTAATGGTAAATCAACCGACACAGGAATACCCTTTTCAGTCAAATGACCTCTGGGACCGATTCCTGATAACATCAACAATTTGGGGGTGTTAATAGCACCGGCAGATAAAATAATTTCCTTTGTAGCATGGGTGTGGATGATTTTTTTACTGGGTAATTTAATCTCCACACCAAACGCTGTTTTATTTACATCGATAAGTACCTTAGTGCATAAGGAGTTCTTGAGAACGTATAAATTTTCCGGACGTTTGGCACGTCGGAGAAAAACGTTAGCAGAACTTTGTCGAATTTTGTCCCACATTGTGTACTGAGGGAATGAATACCCCAGCTGATCGAATTGATTCGTATCAAGGTGAACGTCATAACTCTCAAATGCTAAGAGGAATTTCTTAGTATACTGGTCCCAGGGAATCCATGTGACTCCCATAGGACCTTCTGTGCTATGCAGTTGTGGGGACGCCCTTACGATATCTGGACTTTTCATTGATTCGCTCTTCTTGAAATAGTCTGTAACGTTACGATAGTCCCACCCTACAGCACCTAATGCGCTCCACATCTCATAATCCTGCGAATTCCCTCGCACGTAGTACATGTAGTTGGCGCTACTGGAACCCCCGAGCATTTTGCCTTGGGTGAAGCGGATGTTTTTCGTCCTATGAGCCTGGCTGGAGTATCCGTCGTCTTCAGTGTAGTAGTTCCAGTCAAATTCTGTGTTAGCCACGAACGGAGTGAAGCTGGGAAGCTGTAATAAGGAAAAGGGCTTCTATTATTCATGTTGCTGCACATTTACCGTCAGTAGACAAGACTTTACGTCAAAATCTCGATGAATATGTTTAAATATTTTATTGTCGATTTATGGGCTCTAGCCCATTTAAAGTTGTGGATAAGGTGAAATATCTGGGGCAAATGAGCGCAGAGCGTTGGCGGTTCGGCATGGTAAGTAGGTACATATTACAAACAAATATATAGTCACATTATAATAGGTACCGTAAAATGAGGTGAGTAGGAGCAAAACTGACATTCAAACCTCGATAACATTTTATTTTTACATATGCAAACCGAATGATATATATAATAAGTGTTCCGGACGTTTGTATTTTAGTTTTTATTTTATTTTAGGTAGTTCCATTTCATAGCTTTGACGATAAACAGGAAAACCCACCTCACCCCGTAGTCCCTCGTAATTGGGGTGAGATGGGTTTTCATACAAAGGTGATTTTGGAAGATTGTTGGATCGATTTTTTTTTGAGTATTACTTTAGCTCCATTTTAAATTGGAATAGGTACATTATTTTTGTAGGATTTATGGGCTCTAGCCCATTTAAAGTTGTGGATAAGGTGAAATATCTGGGGCAAATGAGCGCAGAGCGTTGGCGGTTCGGCATGGTAAGTAGGTACATATTACAAACAAATATATAGTCACATTATAATAGGTACCGTAAAATGAGGTGAGTAGGAGCAAAACTGACATTCAAACCTCGATAACATTTTATTTTTACATATGCAAACCGAATGATATATATAATAAGTGTTCCGGACGTTTGTATTTTAGTTTTTATTTTATTTTAGGTAGTTCCATTTCATAGTTTTGACGATAAACAGGAAAACCCACCTCACCCCGTAGTCCCTCGTAATTGGGGTGAGATGGGTTTTCATACAAAGGTGATTTTGGAAGATTGTTGGATCGATTTTTTTTTTGAGTATTACTTTAGCTCCATTTTAAATTGGAATAGGTACATTATTTTTATAGCAGTAGCCTTAAAAATCCATCTCACCCCCTTTCAATCCTTCTCTCCCCATTCATAACCCAACTCTCCCTGCGAATCCTACTCACCCCAATTTACGGTACTAAGTCATGTGAGATGTAGTCCCAACACGACGACAATGACATGTTTTCTATCGACGACATTCATTGCTATGCAGACGACGGATATATTTTTTTGGAAGGCGTGCGTGGGGCCGAAGCCAACACGCCCCTGATAAAAAGATAGTTTACTCAAAAAAGTGATGTGACACCAACCGACGATATCCTTGTATGAGTTGTATGCACTATAGTAGTGCACCCAAGGTCAAGCCCCGGTTAGCGTAGGACTATTGCAATGAAAAGAAACCACAAGAAACAAAAGAATCTGGGCTATAATGTACTGGTAACCGGGTCTAAACACCTACCCTAATCAATGTTTAAAAACACGAAAAAAATGGGCGGGTGAATCACCAACTGATTAAAATATGGGAGTCCTGCGGCCCCTGCTCAGTGTTCAGTACAGCCGGCCAATCAAGGCAAGCCCCGCAAGCCGGAGAGAGCGGCCTGACCTGACCGACTCTAGGGGGTGTAAGACACAAAGAGGAACGTCACTTCCCATTCAGGACGCCACAAGCTGCCCTGGGGGCTTATTATTATTAAGTATTATTTCGCCCCCGGCCCCAACGATGAGCACCTCGCCCACCTCGGCTACCCATACAGCAACCACGGATCCCGCTGACCCCGCAGTCGTCATCACGATGAAGTGAAACTAGTGTCCACCAACTGCTAGTACTTACTCTAGAGTACTTATAAACCTCATGTGTCAAGAGGCGGGTCGCCTCTGCCTCGATAAACAGTACCCGCCATTCAAGCAACTTGGCTAGTCATACAGCAACCACGTATCCCGCTGACCCGCACTCATCACGATGAAATGGAACTGTTTACTAACTGCTAGTTTAGAGTAGATATATTTATACATATACCTCAGTGCTAAGAGGCGGGTCGCCCCCCGCCTCGATGAGCAGCACCCGCCACTGGAGCATCTCGGCTAGCCGTGCAGCAACCACGGCACCCGCCGACCCCGCACCCACCACGATGAAGTCAAACGATTCTCTATCTAGCAGATGATACAAAAATGTTAAAACCACTAATACTGGGGTAAGTAAGTGCAGAAATGTATGGAGAAATTGGAGAAGTATGCATTTTTTTCTCAGGCGATGCTAAAAACCTCCCAACACAAAAAACAAACTCGAAAAACTAACAAATAATAAATTAAAAACTGTAATAGATGTCATATATTAAAGAAAAAGTGACGAAGCCCTCCAGTGGCCTCCAGTGGTGAAGGCCGGACCACTGGAGGGCTTCGTCACTTTTTCTTTAATATATGACATCTATTACAGTTTTTAATTTATATATAGTAGTGTGACTACTTAAAAAAAAAAAAACACAAATCAAAATATTTAATAAAATAATTTGATTTGTTCCCAAACTTGTTAACAAATAATATTTTAAACCTATTTTAATTAATATCGTCACATTTATTATGTAAGTTCAAATATTTTTATTTTCCAAGCGTCGTCGCGTCGGGGACCGCTAATAGTACATTTCGATGCTAGTGCTGAAAGTATGTCATTACTTGAAGTATGACATTTCCGCACGTGTATCGAACGACTATATTTCATTCCTATTCCAATTAATTAGAAGTCTAAACACGGCTTCTTTTTAAATGGAATAGGAATGATGTAGTATAAGTTTTTGAGTGTTAAAAACTAAATCTATTTTTACCCGTGTCTTATATTTACCCCACCTGACCTAACCTATCTATGCTACTTGAATAGTGGAGCATCAAGTAGTGTGGTAGAGTTCTACACATGTTAAACTTACCGAAAACTTTAGCGTGATGCGGCAGGTAATAGGTATCTGTAGGAATGTAATATCTCAGAGGTAGCCAGGACATGCCTGCCAACGCTAGCTGCAGTAACCACATGACGGGCCTCATGACTTTAACTTCCGCTATTGCCACGTACGAATCCAGTATGTTCCACCAAGCCATCTTGATTCTTGTCAAAGGAGCGAGCGAAACGAAGTTCTTACATTCAACTTGGAATCACCTGTCAGCAAGTGGCATGTCTGTAAATTTCGGAAGTTTTTATTCATTTTTTCATTCATTTTTTATTTATCGAACGAGCGAGCGAAGCGGAGTTAAGTTCTTGGAACACACGTCTGGCTTAAAAACATCGAAATGCCGGGACGTGCAGGGGCACGTCCCGGACTTTTCGATGTTTTTAAGCTGAACTATCAGAGGATGGTTTGATGGACTATTATAAGTTAATTTGTTTTAATTTAAATGAAATTCTGTTAACGTGTAGATGGAGGCATTACATTTTAGTCATTAAATTATGAGCAGGCTCCATCAAGGAGTCATGGAGCTAGAAGAGCCCAAAAGGCCAAAAAGGTATTTGTGAGGGGTCTTGCTATTCTGGTCATTTTATTTGCAAGGAAGTAGGTATGGTCGAGTTTGGTATCAAATGAAAGTGAACGGTTTACACATTTATAATATTGTTTTTAAATTACGATATTAAAATTACAAGATTTATAAAAACGAAATAACATAATAGTATTTTTCCCCTCACTAGCTCGGAAAGTTGTCGTTTATCCTTCAATACAAGCGGGGAAAAACGCGTTTTATCCACTAGTGGGGAAAGTAATTTGACCTTGGATGGAGCGTGTTTAAGTAGCTTGACAGATAACAAAACGTAAAACGCTCATGATAATGGTTCGTTCGATATTAATTATCATTAAATAAATGGTTTGAGAATCTAATAAAAAATACCAAATTCAGCTTTATTTAATGATTTTAAGTCATAAACCTGCAAATTCCATAAGAAACGTTTGTTTTTTTATAATGATGTTAAATATAATTCTGAACGCACAAGTTGAGTCGATGCAATTTCAAAACGCATCGTTGACATTTCATACATCAGAAATGTCAACATTGTCAACAATTTTTTTACTTAAAACCTTTTCTCACCGACTCGCGTAAAAATACACAACTTCCAGAGTTTTCTGTTATAATATCGTAAAGAAATGAGTGATTCCAGTGATGAAGATGATCTAACGCCTGTGGATGTTGCACTTTCCTCGCTATAGTGAGGTGAAAAGTTTTGTGTTACACACTCGTCTCGTCGTCGTCTCGTGTGTTGAAACACTCGCGGGTAAAATACAACTTTGCACCCTTGTATAACAAATAACTATTATACAATCGTGATATAATAGGGAGCTTTTCAGTCGAGTACCGTGTTTAAGCAAAGAAGCTTGCTGAGTTGCTTAACTAAGGTACGAGATTGAAAAGCTTGATTATATCACTATTGTATACAATACTTTTTCTACGAGACAAAAAAATAATACATTCAACTAGTAGAATCATACCACCAAACCAAACCAAAACCAAAAGTATACAGCTAAGATACGCGAGCTGCCGCAGCCCGCGATACCTTCATACTCGTGCGCGCCCCGGCCGCCGGGCCCGGCGCCCCAGGCGGGTTTGTTTACGACACCTCCCTCGTAACTCATGAGGGCCTGGTACCTGCTCCTTGTTAAATTCAATTTTAACAGTTTTTTTCTCGATTTTGGCCACCGTAGCCTATGGAGACTAACAAGCAACGCTAAGCGGTTTTCGTAGGGTATGGATTGCTATATTTGCTACATGAAGATTATGAAGGGTGTCACATGCGCGTTTCTGACTTATGAAGTAATTGTTTACATATAACAAAATGTTTTTGTTGGCCAACCAATCACAAAGCAGATGCGACGCAGCGTGTTTAAGTAGGCTAATTTGCATTGAATCGAGTCTCCTTAAACAAGAAATATTTTATCGAAATGTATGAAGTTCTATTTTCAAAATTTTTATACTTGACTAAACCGTATCGATAAAATTCTTATGCTTGAGTCGGAAGTGCCATAGACTATCCAACGTTGAAAAGAGTAAGGTTGTGTAGTGTTGCATATGAAGTTGTAATACACAGATTATACTCGAAGAGTAGAAAAACATAATATAGGTATATTTGGGATTTCACAAGAAAAATTACGGCTTACCACAGATAAAGTTTATTTTAGTCTCTATGGCGACTTAACCCTTTACCTGAGTGAGTATGGAGGAAGAGGAGACTACTCCGACAGAGGACGAGTGGCTACAGACACACGAGGTAATCAGCCTGCAGCGCACGCAGTGGGCCATAAACAGCTTTGACTCCTTCAAGTCTTGAGGAATGGACGGGATCTTCCCTGCGCTACTTAAATGGGGCGGGGAACATCTCACCCTGAGGCTTACCAACGTTCTGCGCGCCTGCCTGGCTCACAGATACGTGCCGAAACGATGGAGAGAGGTCAAAGTTATCTTCATACCAAAGCCAGGTAAAAGCGACTACTCGGATCCTAAATCCTTTAGGCCCATCAGCCTGACCTCCTTCAAACTGAAAACCTTGGAGAGGTTGTGCGACAGGTATCTGAGGGAGAGGGTGCTGAGTAATGTGCCCCTACATCCCAACCAACATGCCTACAGCCCTGGCAAATCGACAGAGTCGGCACTTCATGCAGTGGTAAGCAAAATCGAGGTGGCGATCAAAAGCAGGTCCATGTGCTTAGGAACCTTCATTGATATAGAGGGAGCTTTCGACAGGACCAGGTTCAGCAGCATAACAGCAGCACTGGTAAGGCACGGAGCGAATGCAGTTATGACCAAATGGATAAACAACATGTTGAGCCAGAGAGTCATCAAACTGGGACAGGTGAGACACAACAGGCACTAGTGGAATGGAACCTAGTGGTGAACGACCTGATCACTACACTAAACAATAATCACTACTACACAATCGGCTATGCCGGCAACATAGTGATACTAACGAGCGGCAACCATTCAGGTACGGTATGCGAGGTTACCCGCTCTGCACTAGCCATCGTGGAGCGCTGGTGCAATAACAACGAACTTACAGTCAATCCACGCAAGACGGAGCTGGTTATGTTCACCAACAAACGCAATTTGGGAAACTAACGCCTTCCCAAACTGTTCAATACAGAACTCCAACTATCTGCAGAGGTAAAGTATTTAGGGGTAATACTCGACAGCAAATTAAGTTGGAGTAATCACTTAAACGTCAAAATTGACAAAGCTATACAATCGCATTCTAGTATTGTCGTAGAATGGTGGGTAAAACCTGGGGACTAACTCCCAGGATAACTCTTTGGCTTTACCAGGCAATCATACGACCAATAATAAGCTACGGCGCGATAGTATGGTGGCCACGCACCAAACTATCCACAGTGGAAGCTAGACTACAACGACTCCAGGGGCTGGCCTGTGTGGCGGCCACGGGCTGCATGATGAGGACAACACCAACTGCGGCCCTGGAAGCCCTACCGGGCCTGCCGCCGCTGCACCTCTTTATACAACAGGAAGCGTTAGCTGCGGCGGTACGTCTCAAAAAATCTAATCTCTGGAGACCGCCTAGGGTGCCACACACCGAGATCCTCTACGAGGCCATAGGTAAGGAACCGCTAATTGAGGCGGTGACTGACAGGATACCCAGGCAATTCGTCTTCGACAAAAAGTACAAAATACAATTATACGAAGAACCCCATGAAGGACTCAACCCAAGGGAGCTGAGAATCTTCACGGATGGATCAAAGACAAGGTCAGGCACTGGCGCTGGGGCATTCTCAGAGGACCTAAACATACACATCTCGACACCACTTGGTACACATAACACAGTCTTCCAGGCAGAATGTATGGGCATCATAGTGGCAGCACACGCAATCGTCTCAAGGAAAGTATTGGACTACCCCATCCGCATACTCTCCGATAGTCGGTCGGTACTACAAGCCCTGCAAAGTTATACTTTGACCTCAGGGCTAATCTACGAATGCCACAAAGCTCTGTCAGAGGTATGTACCATACATACATACATAGCGTAACTCTGCAGTGGATTAAAGGACACAGCAACTCGCGAGGTAACGATGCAGCCGACATATTAATAAATAAATAAAATAAAAATGTTATTTATTTAGGTATCAACCCATTACATTAAGAATTATTATTATTAATCTAATTTATACATTCTAAATATTATTATTATTATTCATTACTTTCATTTATATATTAGCAAGAGGAGGCTCGGAACTGAAGGTGGCAGGACCGGAGCCTATCCTACCTCTGCCATATGCCTGGCTCCGGAACATGCTGCGACACAACACCAATGTAAAACACCAACACTACTGGACTAACCTAGGTACTTGCAGACAGGCGAAGGAAGCCCTCCCGACGATCAACCCAGGTCTGTCACGGAGGCTGCGACTACTGAAGAGGCCACAGCTCCGGCTACTAACTGGAGCCATAACTGGCCACGCCCCACTAAACAAGCACTTACTAACCATGCGTCTTACAGATAGCCCCCTTTGCAGGGCATGCATGGAGGCAGAAGAGACAGCCGCCCACGTCAACCTCGAATGTCCAGGGGTGGCAGAATACCGGGCACAATACCTCGGTTCGCCGGGGTCTCTCCCAGAAGTCGTCGGCAACATCAAGGGTCTGCTAGGCTTCCTGGATTGGCAAGAGTAGTGCCGTCAACCCGTCACGCAAAATAGGCGCATTATATGACGTCGAGTTGCGGAAACCAAGCCCGCGAAAACCTATAATCTATTTCCTATATATTATACTACTCTTTGCTCTAAATCTATCAGTTAAGGGCATAAATCGCACGCGGTTTTCGATCTTTTGCTGACTAGGTAGGTGCATAACTTTTTGGCGAATCGCGAGTTCTCAGTTTGGGGCGAACTACGAGTTTTAAACTAACACGGGACTTAATTGCGTAAAAACTTACGTTAATTTATGGCCTGACGTTTCCCTTAGAATTTTTTATTGTTAGTTCTGTTTAGTATACACAAACTCCCTTTAACTGGTGCAATTGTGTAATCTACAAGTATGTATCATGTGTATGTACCTACATTTAATTCTAACTATTATGTATTTATGTTAATACTTTTAACTCTAAACTAAGGTTAAACTGCAGTTATTGCGCTGAACCCTAACACTCGCGACATTGAACAAATTTATCACTAACCACTTTATACTTTACATAGTTCCAATAATTCCCCAATCCGAACGTCTCACTTGAGTCATATTGTACTGTTTTTACTGACAGTTGGTGACATAACCCATTTTATTTAGTCATAGAAACTTACATGGGACAGTATATGAAAAAATTCGTTTAAACACAATGATGATGATGACTCAAGATTTGCGATATCCCGAACATCAAAAACAGAATGTAGAATTTTGCTGCTGTTAAATGTTTGTAAATTTCATGAAAACTGTTATTCAACACATTGTGGCTATGGCCATACCGATGATTGTAAAGAAAATATTTTTAGTGTAAACAGAACTTTATCCTGTTTAGGTTTCATTGTTTCTTTTTTCAGTCGTAACATACACGTATTTCTATTAAGTATATTATTTACACTTTACCTTTGTTGATTCCAAAACTCTTAAATATAAATGCATAATATAATCATTCTTGTTAATGCCCGGTCGGTGATAAAGACAAAGCATGGCACTATTTTCTCTTTCCTCTTATAGGAATCGCAATAAGACTATCTTTCTCTATCAAAGAGTGTCAGGCCCTTGCTTTCACAGTTCAATACAAGGACCTGACACTCTTTGATAGAGAAAGATAGTCTTATTGCGATTCCTATAAGAGGAAAGAGAAAATAGTGCCATGCTTTGTCTTTATCACCGACCGGGCATTTTTTCATGGTCGGGTTATGGCATCATAGTAAGGAGAGGCGGTGGCGAAATACCGAAATTTATAAGAATGAAAGAGAAAAAGGATTATGCTGCCATACATGAAACTTATCAGTACATGAATATGTCTTTCTGTTACCCCTGGTCGCTCGGTTTCATACGGAAGAAGGACTGTCTATAAATTCTTTGGTCTATAACAACACAACTACTTGTATATACTTGATACTATGTCTATGGTATCGAACGATATGGCCGAAAAAAAACATACAACCGAATTGAGAACCTCCTCCTTTGAAATCTTGAAGTCGGTTAAAAAGTGACATTTGATGAAGTGGAACTGCTGATGATGATCAGAATGGAACTCTTTAATGCTGCATAGATTACGTTTGGCGATTTGTCCACTTCTTTATGTTTGTTAAGCAACTTAAGTTTTTAAGACATATTTTTGTCAAGCTCGAGTTCTGATGATGAGACCCACGAGGAACCGAGGGAACTCCTCAAATGTGAAAGGCATACATATAGTGATTTTTGTATTTTCATCAACAAATCCAGCATTTACATTTAAAAAAGTGATATTTGATGAAGTGGAACTGCTGATGATGATCAGAATGGAACTCTTCAATGACACATAGTTCACGTTTGGCAATTTGTTCTCTTCCTTATGGACCCAAACCCAAACTTGGACCCGGACTCGGACCCGGACCCGGGTCTGAACATGGACCCCAACTCGGACCCGGACCCGGACCGAACTTGACCCAAACTTGGACCCGGACTCGGATCCGGACCCAGACCCGGACCCGGAAATGCTACTAGAAAAGTGGGTTAGGTTAGGTTAGAGTTAGAACTGTGACCCTTACAGAAACGAAATGCTATCAGAAAAGTAGGTTACGTTAGGTTAGGTTAGAACTGCGACTGCGACCCTTACAAAAACGAAATGCTACTAGAAATGTGGGTGGTTTTACCTTCTTTTCTACAATTATTGGGCAATATTATAATAATTAGGCAATTAGGCAAAATTAGGCAAAAGATGGATTAGGATAATTAGGCAAAATATGCTCTTTTTCATTTCATTGTCTGGAATCTAAGAGTGCACCATCAACAATAAGTAAACTTTCAGCGGCTTCCCCTATTGAAGTCGGTTTTTTTTTCTTAAAAATTATCCTTTTTGAAGTCGGTTTTTCGTTTTTTTTTTTTTTAAGTTTTTTCACATTCAACTCATTAGCCAGACTCTACACTGCTTTATCTACACACATATCACATATTATAAACTTT
The DNA here is from genome assembly GCF_947568885.1 of Cydia strobilella. Classification (NCBI taxonomy): domain Eukaryota; kingdom Metazoa; phylum Arthropoda; class Insecta; order Lepidoptera; family Tortricidae; genus Cydia; species Cydia strobilella. Next base: position 18,603,713 of record NC_086041.1, on the reverse strand, counting down.
CTATGACATATTCACTAACCTCATATTACAGCCGACATTGGGGCATAGTTGCTCTGGCGGAATTGCCATGCCTTTCACATTTGAGGAGTTCCCTCGGTTCCTCATGGGTCTCATCTTCAGAACTCGAGCTTGACAAAAATGTTTCTTGAAAACCTAACTTGCTTAACAAACATAACGAAGAGGACAAATCGCCAAACGTAAACTATTATGCGTCATTAAAGAGTTCCATTCTGATCATCATCAGCAGTTCCACTTCATCAAATGTCACTTTTTTAAATGTAAGTGCTTGATTTGTTAATGAAAATATTAAAATCACTATATGTATGCCTTTAACATTTGAGGAGTTCCCTCGATTCCTCTTGGATCCCATCATCAGAACTGCGTTTTGGCAGAAACGGGACCAATCTGTTTGTATATACTTACAATCAAAAAAGAATTTTCAAAATCGGTCCAGAAATGACGGAGTTATGGAGTAACAAACATAAAAAAAAACATACAACCGAATTGATAACCTCCTCCTTTTGAAATCTTGAAGTCGGTTAATAAAATAATAGCAGAGGGGCCCCGGGCGCCATACAAGGGGGGCGCCAAAATGGGCAAAAGGCAGCAGCAGGGAAACTTTTGTCAGTCGTCAGGGGGCGAAAATTTGGTGACTGCCCCGGGCGCCATATCCTCTAGCTACGCCCCTGTATGGAGTTTAGCATTTTGCTAAGACTTTTCTTGGTTATTTCTTGTAGGATTCTATTGGCAAAACACTTTATAGCTAATATTTAAGTAAATACACTAATTTTTAAAATTTTCTTTAGATGGCTATATAACATGCACTATTGGGTATATATTGATTAAATTTCAACATGATACGTTCATAAACTAGGTGTTACACGGGCCGAAGTGTTTAAACATTTAATCGCGTTTTTCTCAAAACTATGTTTTTAGACCTGCAGCGTTCTACCATTTGACGCGGTGCGGTAGTCTGTTACGGCTATTATGTTGGCTAACTTGCTAACATCTGACTTTAAAATTACCAAATGTAAGTGAGTGGGTGTTGACTAAGTTGACTTTTTAATTGATGTTTATGTTTAATCTGTACATAATGAACGACAACGACGAAGTAAATCTAAACTGTCATGTTTACCTTTTTGTTGACAAAATTTCCCATATGATTATGGTGCAATTACTCTGATTTAATTTATATTTCCTCGCAACATTCATGAAAGTGTATAGCTTTACCACCTGCCTTCATCTCGTTTAAGAGAAAAATGTCTTCAAGCTCTGTAGAAGACATTCCGGAGCAGTGTAAGGTGAGCGTAATATCTAATGCCAGCACCACACTTCGCTGTATTTGGCGAATATTCGTGTTGCATCCCTTTTGTTTTGTATGTCAAAGGAAAGAGATGCAACACGAATATTTGCCAAATAAGGCGAAGTGTGGTGCCAGCATAAGGCCTTGCCTATTCTTTGTTTTGGTGTATATTAATACGACCTTGGATTAACTTTAACTAGGCCTAATCAAACATATTAGGGTTCCGCACCCAAAGGGTAAAAACGGGACCCTATTACTAAGACTCCGCTGTCCGTCTGTTCGTCTGTCACCAGGCTGTATCTCATGAACCGTGATAGCTACAGTTGAAATTTTCACAGATGATGTATTTCGGTTGGACTAAAGCAAAGGGGGTGCCGACACTTATTATTTTATCGTAGAGAATACGCTAAAATAAGCATGTTTTGTAGGAAAAACTTTTCTCTAAAATCAAAAATGGCCAAGATATTTGACCCTCAAGTTGAAACCACTACTTGACAAATTAAAATCAATCATTTGGAACAGTAAATTTAAGTAACAGAGACAAGATAGGTGCGACGACGAGCGAAGCGAGGAGGAGTGTGTTAGGTTGACCGCGATGATCGCGATCAAACAGAGCAGACATGTTATTGTACCTACTAAAAAAATTCTAAGTATTTTTTTTTGCACCCCCTTTGCTTTAGGCCAACCTGTATTTCTGTTGCCGCTATAAAAAGAAATACTAAAAACAGAATAATATAAATATTTAAATGGGGCTCCCATACAATAAACGTGATTTTTTTGCTGTTTTTTTCCGTAATGGTACGGAACCCTTTGTGCGCGAGTCCGACTCGCACTTGGCCGGTTTTATTTCACTTATGATTCTTCTTATTGCTTATTTAGATTTTTTATACTACCTCTTAACTTATCAGCACAGTTTGATACTATTTGATGATTTGTAGCTGTCTAACCGTGTAGTGAAAGTGTGGAACAGTTTGCCCGAATCCGTAATCAGTGCGCCTTCAGTGAACTCCTTTAAAAACAGTCTCACCAAACATTTTACGAATGGACAAAACGCAAGTGCAGGACATTGATATGCACGTATCAGCTATTTTAAGCTGCCTGTGCATTCGTATATAATAATAATAATATATGACGAAATTATAGCTATTTAGTACTATGCCTTATAGGAAACGGTCAAAGAGATAGTTCAGATCCGGAAACCGCTACCAAATTTTAGTATGCTGTTGGGCATGGTACTGGGTCTCCAAAACTGCCGGGAGACAGCGGCGCCGGCCATCTACTTCAGCGGAATGACGTCATCAAAATGACTCCCGCCTCGTTGCGAATATTGCATTTTGCACCCAAAGTATGCATTGCACATACACGTGTGGGGTATTAAACGAAAGCCAATAAAATATTATACTATATTTTACTAATACACTATGTACCAAAATATACAATAGTTTAAGAGAAATTTGTAATTAAATCAAAATGATGAAAAAAAATATTCGATTATTTGGGTTTTTCAACCAAACCAAAAGTCGGACGGTGAAGCAATGTACTACAAAATTAAAGCTGATGTCTCAAGCCATACACTGATATCGAAATAATCAAAGTCAGACCAAAAATGTGAAAAATGTATGTTATAATTCCACTCCAAAATATCGTTTTCATGTGTTTTATGTAATGTTCTTTCATTTAATACCCGATAATTAGGACTATTCTTTGCATAATATGAGCGCATTAAGGTAGAATTGTTGGCACGCTTTAGTTTTTTTTGTACAACTTCCACAGTTTTTGTCGGAAATTAAAAATTTAAGCTGTGACGTATAGTTCAATAACTGGTTTCTTTTATATTACTTATACGCAACATTGTTATAACGTTTTTAGTTGAGCTATAAAATATATATACACGAACTTTTCTCAAAAAAGTGGTTTTTCTTTGTTTGTAGCTCCTAAAATATACATTGTTTTTATAAATAATCATAATACCTATATATTTAATAACCTTTCGACACATGTATGTATGACTCATGGTATAGTTATACTTTAGATTTTGCAAATTTCGGCAGCGGTCACATGTATGACGCCATTATTTGTCACTCAGGCACTATAGAGATTGTCTCCCAGCAGTTTTATGATCCTTTTTATATTGCTAATAACATACTAGAAGCTTATGCGGATTATTCTGAAAATGACCAATTTCGATTTTTTTACTTTCATGCATTTGTTCTAGCAAATACCTAGATCTTGATGCATAATTTTCACATTTTTGGTCTGATTTTGATTATTTTGATATCAGTGTATGGCGTGAGACATCAGCTTTAATTTTGGTGTACATTGCTTTAACGTCCGACTTTTGGTTTGGTTGAGAAACCCAAATAATCGAATTATTTTTTCCCCTCACTAGCTCGGAAAGTTGTCTTTTATCCTTTAAAACAAGCGGGGAAAAACGCATTTTATCCATTAGTGGGGAAAGTAATTTGACCTTGGATGGAGCGTGTTTAAGTAGCTTGACAGATAACAAAACGTAAAACGCTCATAATAATGATTCGTTTGATATTAATTATCATTAAACAAATGGTTTGAGAATCTAATAAAAAATACCAAATTTAGCTTTATTTAATGATTTTATGTCATAAACCTTAATGTTCCATAAGAAACGTTTGTTTTCTAATAATGATGTTAAATATAAGTTGAGTCGATGCAATTTCAAAACGCATCATTGACATTTCATACGTCAGAAATGTCAACATTGTCAACAAAATTTTTACTTAAAAACTTCTCACGTAAAATACAGAATTTCCAGAGTTTTTTGTTATAATATCGTAAAAAATTAGTGATTTCAGTGATGAAGATGATCTAACGCCTGTGGATGTTGCACTTTCCTCGCTATAGTGAGGTGAAAAGTTTTGTGTTACACACGGGTGCAAATGTATTTTACTTCTCGTGTGTTGAAACACTTGCTACGCTCAGGATTCTATTTTAGAACCACTCGCTTCGCTCGTGGTTCAACTATAGAATCCTTTCGCTTGCTCGTGTTTCAATTCCACACTCGCGGGTAAAATACAACTTTGCACCCTTGTATAACAAATAACTATTTCATCATTTTGATTTATTTATAAATTTCTCGTAAACTATTGTATATTACTCCACTGGGGAGGACCTGTGGATTTCTTTGACTTTTGCTGGCGTCGTCTGTTACTTGTGTGTGGTTTACATTCCTCCTGGTGCTACAGACGATAAATACATGTGCTAGTTCCAAACTGTAGAACAAATGTTTGACAAACTAAATGGGATGGTGATCTTATTTGGAGACCTAAACTTAAATCCCATTTATACGTCGCAAAGTATTCAATGTTATTACTCTTATTTTCTAGCAACGTGTGGTTTGTATGAGATGAACGAAGTGATGAATGCGTATGGCGGAAAATTAGACGTTGTGCTGGTGTCAGAGCGTATCCGTAATGTTAGTGTCTCTGAAATCGCGGGCGGTGGATTGGTACCTAATCGGGATGCATATCACCCGCCGTTGGAGATATTAGTCCCTTTAAGTGAAGCTACTCTGCGACCGACTTCGGAGCGTATTAATGCTAGTAATTTAGACTCCCGCCAAGACTGGAATTTCACAAAAGGAAACTATGAATCGTTGTATAAACTAGTGTCTGCAGAAAATTGGCAAGAAGTTCTTCAGGCTAAAGATGTTGATACGGCAGTAGACGTCTTTTATAGGATAATGTATGGTTTTTTTGACATCTGTATACCTAGAAAGGTTCGCGCAAACAAGACTGGCAGACGCTATCCAGTATGGTACACAGCTGACCTGATTGCTGACATAGCGCGGAAAGCTAGTGTCCACCGGACCTGGAAGGCTACCAATAATTTGGATACATACAACGAGTTTGCCCAGCTTAGGAAAGATATTAAACATAGGATTGCCTCGGCGTATGATAGCTACGTGGATCAAGTTCAGAGTAAGGTGAAAAGTGACCCTCGCTCGTTCTGGCAGCATGTTAGTACTCTTAAGTCCAGGGGTGGATTTGCTAATGAAGTCGTGTTAGAAGGGCAGCGATTTACTGGTGTCGAAGCAGCTGAAGCTTTCTCTAAGTTTTTCTCTAGCGTCTTTCTGTCTGATTACCCTCGACTAGATGTAAATTCGCTTCAAAACTATAGCCAGATCGGTTCGGCGCAATGTATTAACATTACAAACATATCTATTCAGGAGGTGATTGCTGGTATAAAGAGACTTAAAGCTAGTAGTTCTATTGGACCTGACAAGATTCCAGCGTATATAGTCAAAGGATGCATAGACCAGCTAAAAGTTCCTATTCATTTTATGTATAATTTATCACTCTCGACTGGAACATATCCGAAGCTGTGGAAGACAACAAGGGTTACGCCAATCCCGAAGACTAGTGACATTGCCAGTGTTGACAACTATAGACCTATAGCTGTACTGTCAACATTGGCGAAGTTATTTGAGTCTATCGTCCATAAAATATTAGCAGTTCAGTTAAAACCCTTTTTGTCCAACTCCCAGCATGGCTTTAGAGCAAATCGCTCTGTTAACACCAACCTCTTAATATTGACAGACACTATCTCTGAGTATCTCGACAGGGGTAACCAGGTGGACGTCGTGTATTTCGATTTTAAAAAGGCTTTCGATCGCGTAGACAACGACGTGTTGATGAGTAAGCTGGATGCTTTAGGCTTCTCGCCAAAGTTATTAGCTCTTTTCGCCAGTTATCTGCGTGATCGAAAACAGTATGTTCGACATGGGTGTTTTATTTCAGCTCCGTACCATACCAGATCTGGCGTAAGTCAGGGCTCGATACTGGGTCCCTTCTTATATGGGATAATGATTAACGACTTGGAATCGGTCGTCAAGTATGCAAAATGTTTGCTATATGCCGACGACTTGAAACTTATTTATGAGGTTAAGAGTAGCGTAGACTGTGCCTCTTTGCAAGACGATATTGCTTCGGTGGTCAACTGGAGTATTGCAAACAAGCTTCTTTTTAACACAGCGAAGTGTTGTGTATGTACATTCAGTCGTTCCTCTACCCCTCTTCTTGCCCAGTACACACTGGGGACCGAGACTATTGATAGAGTTTTCTCTGTCAAAGATCTTGGAGTGGTTTTTGATGAGCGCCTTACTTTTCATGAGCATATGCGGACACTCGCTAAAGGTTGTTTTCAAAAACTTGGGTTCGTGATCCGCAATGTCAAGGATTTCCGAGATACTGGGGCCATTGCGATGGTTTTCAACGCCTTACTGAGGAGCAAGCTTGAGGCTTCATCTATTATTTGGAACCCGTACGAGTCCTCGTACGCCTTACTTCTAGAGAAAATCCAAAAGGCCTTTTTGAGATTTCTGTACAAAAAAAGATATGGGTACTACCCCTTTTTGTACCCAACAAAATTCTTACTAGGCTGCCTTGGATATAATTCTCTAGAGGTAAGGCGCAACAACATCTTGCTGACTACGGCTTGTCGCATATTGCGCGGTGACTCGGACTGCCCGGAACTGGTAGCTGGAGTCTTGAGGTTGTACGTCCCGGATATGCCTCGAGTCTGCTTGAGGCCGCGAACGCGTCCACTATTGTCTGTGCCGGCAGCGCGCACAGTATCGCACAGAAACTCGCCACTCCTCCGCGCGTTATCGCTGCTCAATGCACTCCTGACATCAGCACCAGAGTGCGACTTGTTTGCGTGGAGATGGGCGAATGTGTGCCAGGAGTGTCTGAGGTTTTGTGAGATGAAGGATGATAGGCTTTCCAGCACTTGCATTTGACTTGACTATTTGTATTTTACTTTATATATATTTTGTATTTGTAATTTGTATACCTGTAACTAGTTTAATTATTCGGTGTATTGGCCTATGCTGTGATGCCGTGTAAATAATTTAAATAAATAATAAATAGTGTATTAGTGAAATATATAATATTTTATTGGCTTTCGTTTTATACCCCACACGTGTATGTGCAATGTGCAACGCATAGTTTGGGTGCAAAATGCAATATTCGCAACGAGGCGGGAGTCATTTTGATGACGTCATTCTGCTGAAGTAGATGGCCGGCGCCGCTGTCTCCCGGCAGTTTTGGAGACCCAGTACCATGCCCAACAGCATAATAACATTTGGTAGGCGTTTCTGGATCTGAACTATATTCCCATAAGGCAGTGCACTAATTGTAGGAAAAATAATCTTAGTTTATCAATTATCCACGTCAGTTCTGTAATCCTTATTACAATGTATTGCCATTTTCATATACATTTAAAAATGGTTTACTTATTCTTTATAAGAAAAACTTTTTAAATTGTAATGTAAATTTTACAATAAGAGGCCCTATGTCAATAAAGTATTCGGAATTATGATATTAAAAATACAGAATTCAGATTCAAAGAATTTTGTTTCATAGAACACAGTTATGAGGTGTTAAAAACAATCTGTGAAATCCATAAAAGAAATGACAATCTTTATAAAATAAAAAAACATTTAAAATGTGCTAATAAATGACCTTCCTCCCAATTATAATTCTTTACTGGATATATTCTTAGCATTAGGCAAGCTAATTCCATTCATGCACAGACTACCCTACTTCTAACTCCTGTAACTGTGATTCAATACAAAATACTGATGAAATAAAATATAGTAATGTAATGTAAATAGTAAATATAAAATAAAGTAGATGAAAAACTGAATTTCAAAAACCACATTCACAAACTCCGCTAGAATAAGGAAATCCATATTTATTTTCAAACAGCTCCGAAACACTGCCGATGATTCTGTACTTAAATTAGTATACACCGCGCTCTGTCAGTCTGTGATTAGCGACTGCATCACAGTTTGGGGAAGTGCGGCTAAGACCCCTATGCTGGAAATTGAAAGGGCTCAACGCTCTGTTTTAAAAGTGATGCTTAAAAAACCCTTTCGATTTCCATTCATCGATCTCTATGCCGAAGCAAAGGTCTTGACCATACGTCAGTTATTTTTAATGAAAATCTCTTTACACACACATACATTCTCAAAATTGTTGCCTTGCTGTTCTCTAATCAAAAAACGCATCTTTAACTTACCAATTCCTGAAGGCTGTTCCGCCTTTGGGAAACGTTTCGGGGAAAGAATCCGAGTACTTTGCTTAAACATTGTAACTTTAAAGACTGCACCATTGTAAAAGCTAAGATACTCTTATTTAAATTTTTACATTTACTTTCTTATGCTGAGACAGAAGATATTAGAGCTAAAATATTTTAGTTTAGTTTTCAATATTGTATTTGGTAGTGCCTTTATACCAATATTTAAGCGGAAAAAAAAGATGCGGGGAGATATGTATGGGAGCCCTCAAGACACCAGAAGGGAATTGAAATATTAAGTGGACTGTATCTAAAATTAACGAGAAGTACTTGTTTGACGCTTAGAATTAAGGGTGTTAGAAGAAATGCCTGCGCACATACCTTTGGAGCTCGTTGTGTGTCTCTTCGGCTGGCCAGCACTTCATAAAACTTTCACCAAGACTTCAGCGTCAATCACGTGTATCACATTCACTCCAGTTCAACAGTTTTTTCTAGTTTTCACACATTTTGATTTATTCAAATTAGAGACGATGCTGTTAGTCAAGCATCAATTCGGGAACTGACTTCGCCAAGATGGCGTCTCATATAAGTGCCGTAAAACGAGACGGCGATACGGCTTTGTGCGCGTTGGCAAGGGATAGGTAGCTTGGAAGGGTTTAGAGCGTTTTCACAAGTACCTACATTTTTAAAGTATTAAGAAAAAAAATAGCTACCTTAAACAAAAAATATCAAATTTGAAACTCAACATCCCCCCGGCCTTGAAGGAACCCTTCAAAGAAAAGGAAGGGGAGAGCAAAAGTGCTCAAACTATAATAATATAATCGCGGCATATGGTCATTGTGCCAAGTTACTTGCTAAGTTCGTAATAAAAATTCAAACAAAAAATTTACCGAACACCACAACCAAAGAAAAAAGGTTTAAATAACAATGCACAACAATCGTGCTAATAACTAAATAAGTTACGTAAAACGCAAGTATAAGCTAAGCTAACTTAAGTATTATATTTAATTGGTCTATATTAGACGTGTACTAATCCTAAGATTCTTAACTAAACATAAGACTACTATTGAGTCGGTAACGGACATAACCGTATGACGGGACGTTTATACGTTCCAGTCTTCGTCTTAACTTCCGCCACGCGTACGACTCCGTCTTGGCTATTAGGATAGACGTTGGTTATGATTCCTAATGGCCATTGTAAAGGCGGGGCGTTATCAACGCTTAATATTACTACGGTACCAATTTTAATTGGATTTGAGGGAGTATTCCACTTTTCCCGTTGCTGCAAATTATGTAAATACTCCGATTTGAATCTCTTCCAATACGACTGCACTAGCGAGTCCATTAATGAAAACCGAGACAGTAAGTCGGGGCGTTCATCAGATAAATCAGCCGCGGGTAGAAATTCCAACAGAGACGTGGTCAAAAAATGAGAAGGGGTAAGCGCGAGCGGTTCGGAAGGGTCCGAGCTTAAAGCATACAAAGGTCGACTGTTGAGCAAAGCTTCTACCTGAGTAAGGACGGTTTCCATCTCCTGAAAGGTTAGGATCTGCTTTCCTATGACTCTAAACAGTAAGGTCTTAGTGCTTTTTATATTAGCTTCCCATATACCTCCGAAATGGCTAGCGGTAGGAGGATTCATTTTCCAAGTGATACGATGTTTCGCGAGCTCGTCGCTGAAAGACTTATAGTAGTCGTCCGATTGCAAAACATCGTGAAGCTCTTTAAAATAAGCTTTTGCGGATACGAAATTCGTCCCGTTATCCGAGTAAACAAAATTACAGGGACCTCGTCGCGATAGAAAGCGCTTGAAAGCGTCTATAAAACATGCAGAAGTTAGATTTGAGGCCAATTCTATATGAACGGCTTTAGTTACAAGGCAAATAAAAAGGCATATATAAGCCTTAACGCTGCGTATGCCGCGCTTCCGGTAAGGAGTAACATACAGGGGTCCAGCAAAGTCTATACCTGTATGCATAAAGGCTTTGCATTGCTCTAAGCGACATTTCGGCAAATCTGACATAAGAGGAAAAGTAGGTCTAGGGTTCAACCTAAAACAACGGTTACATTTTTGAGTGCGGTGCCGAACAATGCGACGCGAGGAAATAATCCAAAATTTAGTTTTTAATATAGCAACCAAATGCTGAGGCCCTGCATGCAGGTTTTTGTGGTGATAGAAATCAATTATTAATTCTACTATATGACCTTTTTTAGGTAAAATTATAGGGTGCTTAGATCCATAATCAAGCGATGAGTTCGATAAGCGACCTCCAACGCGTAAAATCCCATCAGAAAGGAAAGGAAACAGTTTCTATAACTTTAGCGAGCATTTACGTCCTTTAGAAATGGATTTGATGTCAGCTGAGAAGTGTGCATCTTGTACCGCTTTTATAATTTTAAGTTCAGCGGTATTTAGGTCATTAGCGGTAATTACATCATTTCGCGGTAGCTTCTTCAGAAAACGAAGCACATAAACAGTAGTTCGAAGAAGTTTGTTCCAAGTAGAACAACGGAGGGCGAGCGTTAGTAGAGGATGTTCAATTTTAGTAACCTCCGTGGTCACGTGGGACAAGGTTTTCTCCTCGGGCAGGTGTGACCGATTCGGAACGAATCTTTGTATGGGCCAACACTCTGTAGGTTGTGATAACCAAGCGGGTCCTTTAAACCAAAGCTCATGCTGGAGCAATTGGGAAGGAGTAAGACCACGTGACACGCAGTCACCGGGGTTTTGCGAGCCTGCAACGTGATATAAGTTGTCAGGTGAAATATTGGTTTGAATTTGCGAAATGCGATTCGCAACGTAAGTGTCAAATCTATGTGGAGAGGCGACCGACCAACATAAGGCGACCTCTGAGTCTGAAAATGCAAAAATATTATTTATTTTATGCCTATTCGACATGGTGTCGTGAACTTCCTTAAGAAGTTTAGAAAGAAGTAATATCCCGCAAAGTTCCAAACGAGCAAGAGTAATTTTAGGTTTAGCGGAAGCTATTCTCGATTTCGAACAAAGCAACGTGACCACAGGCGGCTCGTTGCCATTCACGACGTGGGAATATATTACGCACCCATATGCGGATTCGCTGGCATCGGAAAAACCAACCAACGAAACTTGAGACCTCATCTCAATGCCTAAATGTCGAGGAAAACTAAGGCGAGATATTTGCGGTAGCTCGGCTAAATATTGTTGCCACTGCTTAACAATATGCGAGGGGGGCTCTTCGTCCCAATCGATAGAAAGAAGCCAAAGCTGCTTAATTATCAATTTGGCGTACAAAATAACTGGGCCGACGAGTCCTAAGACATCGTACAGGCGTGCGGTAGCCGAAAGAATGGCGCGCTTGGTACAAACGGACGGAGGACTCGAGATATCAAAAACAAAGCTGTCTCGTGCAGGTAACCATTTCAAACCTAAAACCTTAAAAGTACTTCCATCGTCGAAGGAAATAGATTTAGATTGTCGGTGCGACTCAGGTATGTGTTCGAGCAATTCGCGTGAATTGGAAGACCATTTGAGTAAATCAAATCCACCTGCTTTGAAAAGGGCGATCAATTCGTCTGCTATCTTAACAGCTTCCTCGGGTGAAGAAGCAGAAGAAGCAAGGTCGTCCATGTAGACATCTCTTTCGAGCACAGAGGCTGCCTTCGGCCATTTGTGCCGCTCATCGGCCGCTAACTGACGTAACGTCCGAATTGCCAAAAAGGCTGAAGGTCGAAGTCCAAACGTCACTCTCGTGAACGTTAACACTTCGAGCGGGTCGGTATCAGAAAACCGATATAAAATCCGTTGGTATTTGCGGTGCGAAGGGTTCACATAAATGCATAAGTACATTTGTTTTACATCAGCGAAAAATGCTGTTTTATAAATGCGCACATTTAATAAAATGTGAAAAATATTAGCCTGTAGGTTACATCCGGTATGTAAAATATCATTTAAAGATAAACCTGTATCTGTCCTTGAACTTCCGTCTAGGACAGGTCTCACTTTTGTACTTATTTTATCGCTGCGTAATACAGGGTGGTGCGGTAGATAAAATCCACGAGTATTAGATTCGTCATCAGTTGACGCGCGGGTGAGTATACCTTTATCAAGATAATCGTGAATAACTTCGTCGTATCCAGACTTAAGATCAGGATTTTTAGCGAATTTCTTTTCTAAAAGTAAAAAACGCCTTTGTGCGGTATTAAAGGAATCGCCCAATGTCTGAGGATTGTCTTTAAACGGAAGGTCCACCGTATAACTGCCGTCAGTATTACGGACAGTGGTAGAAGTGTAAATATTTTCACATTTTTGATCTTCTGGACTCAAAAAGGTACGCGAAGGTATCTCTTCTACTGCCCAAAAGTTCTCAACGAGCCTATGAAGCGGATCGCTAGTAAACGCGCAAAGCGTGCGAGAAGCGGTGGGCGGGTTAGCTATAGCGGCGTCACCCATTATTACGTACCCTAAGGTCGTTTCTAGCGCGGTAGGTATTGTAGGATCCGAACTCTCAATTTTCCTAGACAGCAATATTTTGCAATAAATATTAACCCCTAAGAGTATATCTATGGGTCCAGGTTCCGAAAAGCCACCGTCGGCGAGCGGTAAGTTGCGAGCAAAATCAATAACCTCTTTATTTACGCGCGAGTCGGGTAACTGTGAGGTTATGCGATTTACTATCAACGGACGGATCGAATATTTATGTGAATCATCTAATAAAGATGAAAAGGTGAGCGCGGTATTGCCCTTTGTCTTGAGAGCTATTTCTCCCAAGCCAGAGGCTTCAGTAGCGTGTAGCGGTTTATTTATAGCAAGCGCAAGGCGATTGCAACAAGCGAACGTAATATAATCCGACATTGATCCCGGATCAATTAATGCGCGAAGGATATGCGTGCGGTTTAAGGAATCAATAACCTTAATTTTAGCGGTTGCGAGTAAAGCGGTAGTTAGGCATGGACCACTATTGTCCTTACATGCCATTGTGCGTATGGACGCGGAAATTACCTCACGAGGAGGTGGCAAGCTATTTTCGACCTTAACTGCGGCAATTGCAGGGTCTATATTAGCTTGAGCGGGGTTATCGGCCCGTACAGCTGAAAAGGCTGGGGTCGAGTCATAAGCGGTAGCGGGTGCGGGAGTAACAACATTATTTGTTATTGCGGGAAAACAATTATTAGAAGCGGGTGCGGATACCACTGCACTAACGTTGCAGTGAGATTTCTCTTTCGTATTAAAATGTAACATCGTATGATGTCTTAACGAACAATGAGAACAATGATGCTTGGAAGTGCAAGCTAATGTCTTATGTTTCACACTTAAGCAGTTATTGCAAAAAGAGTTTGATTTTATGAAGTTGAACCTATCGTGCGGTGTCATTTTATTAAAAGATTGACATGAATATAAATGCTCATGTTGTTTATTTTTACACAATGAACATTTATCGCTGGCGCTTGTGCTATTGGCCGCATCTGTGTTTACAAACGACTTAGATTTTTGTAACAAGCTTTGTTTAGCAGAATTATCAACCGGTTTATTAATTGTCGCATTTGGCGAACGAGATAAAACTTTATTTTGTTCTTTAACAAATTCAATCAAATTTTGATAAGAGGGGATTTTCTCTTTGCGGTATGTAATTTCGAACAATTTAATTGTATCGGAATCCAACTTTTGCAGCGCTAAATGTAAAAGCATGAAGTCGGTTAAGTCATTCAGGTGCAACTGCTTAAGGGCTTCTGCAGACGAGTTAAATTTATTTATAAATAAATCCAAGCCGGCGGCGTTGGTTGCGGTTAATTGTTTAAATGTTAGCAGCTGATTAAAATACGCTGACGCTAACGAACGTGGATCATCGTATTTTTGTATTAATGCGTTCCAAATTATTGGATAATTTTCCGCGGTTGTGGGCAAGCCGGAGCAAACATTTGCTGCATTGCCAGTTAATTTGCCAACTAAATAGTACACCTTTTCGCTGTCAGTCAGCGATGCGTTTTCGTGAATAATACTTTTAAACTGTTGGTAAAACAAAGGCCAGTTTTTGACATCTCCGTCAAAAGAAACTAACTCCAATTTAGGCAGGCGGCATTTTGGTTTCGACGAATTTGCCGGTTCAGAGGGAACCTTGGATTCGTTATCTATCAGAACTTGCTTGATATAACAATACATTTCCTCAAAGGCCGTCCATGACTCGTAATCTATTTCTGAGTCAGGATGCAATTGTAATTGCGATAAATTATATGACTCCAAAACGGCTTCGTAATCTTCATGCAATTTATCTAAATTTAATGCACTCGTGTGAAATGGCCTATATTGAGTAGCATCGGTTTCCGCCTTATAAGCAAGTTCCAAGATGTTTTCTACGCGCTTGTATATAACATCGCGCCGAACTGTATAGAGGGCAAGCTGATTTTTGTTTGTATCGCTATGAGCGTCCTCGCTGCCTTTTCCATTCTTTGTTTGTTTTGTCATTCTTATTGGGTATGAATAAGTTTTGCAATAAAACTAAATTAAAACGTCGTAAATAAATAGTGTACCTACGAGTTATTTGTATGCAGGTGTAGTGTACTATTTAGTATAGCAATTTGACTAAACGTATTTATGTGAATGGAATATAATATATGCGGTTTAAATAAATGAGTTCCCTTTAAAAATAGGTATACCTAACGAATACAAGCCGCGAGTCAACGACGTTATATAGCGAACGGAATATTTTTCTACCCGAAATATTTGAGCGAGCGGTGTGACGTTAACTGTGCCGTGGAACGTGCAATCGTATAGGTGCGAAACGAGCGGAATAAATGAACTAGCCGAACAAATCCGAACTATCACGAATGAATTGAAATAATTATTTAGACTATTTCCAAGATGGCTAACAATTATGGAATGTGAACAAAGAAAAAGTGGAACACGTGTATAAGTATGTTTGTCATAAAATTAAAATAAATTAGGAAATAACCTACGATCTGTCGTGCTTAGCAACGCGGAGCGGAAACAAAACGAAATAACTGCCGATGCGGGAGATATAATAGGATAAATGACAGTATATTTCAGTTACGTAAACACAATGACCATATAGTTAGCGGTATATTTATGACAAATGGATATAGATCCGGCTCGAATGGATCAAAAAATATGGTAGTGCCTTTATACCAATATTTAAGCGGAAAAAAAAGATGCGGGGAGATATGTATGGGAGCCCTCAAGACACCAGAAGGGAATTGAAATATTAAGTGGACTGTATCTAAAATTAACGAGAAGTACTTGTTTGACGCTTAGAATTAAGGGTGTTAGAAGAAATGCCTGCGCACATACCTTTGGAGCTCGTTGTGTGTCTCTTCGGCTGGCCAGCACTTCATAAAACTTTCACCAAGACTTCAGCGTCAATCACGTGTATCACATTCACTCCAGTTCAACAGTTTTTTCTAGTTTTCACACATTTTGATTTATTCAAATTAGAGACGATGCTGTTAGTCAAGCATCAATTCGGGAACTGACTTCGCCAAGATGGCGTCTCATATAAGTGCCGTAAAACGAGACGGCGATACGGCTTTGTGCGCGTTGGCAAGGGGTAGGTAGCTTGGAAGGGTTTAGAGCGTTTTCACAAGTACCTACATTTTTAAAGTATTAAGAAAAAAAATAGCTACCTTAAACAAAAAATATCAAATTTGAAACTCAACAGTATTATTTTTCTTTTTTCTTACTTTCAAGTACTTCATTTAAGTTTGTTTTTCAATACCTACTTTGTTGTGTAGTACTCTACATTTTAACTGTTAATAATTTTAATCGTACCTGGTTCCCCGCGATACAGGCGTAGCCTAGTGCAGAGACCCCTGACGTTCTCTGTTATGTATTTCATTGATAATAAATTTATTCTTATTCTTAATCTTTTATTAAGGGAAGTTTCATAGAGTTAGACCAAGATAAGTCTGCAACGATTTTGATCCCACATGCAGTGTAAGTGGTATTTATATGTCATAATTTCATAGAATATTAGCATTTAAAATAACAATTGCACTCTGTGTGCTATCAAAATAGTTGCAGACTTATCTTGGTCTAACTTTAGTTCTCTGCTGATTTAATATCATCAATAGATCTTGTTGTGGTTGGTGCAACCAATGTCAAGACAACCCCTCTTTTTTTTTTGATGCAGGGGTAAATGCATTTACGCATCTCGCCCCCCGGGCAATGGGGAAGCCCATTGGGTGGTATGTGGGACTCGCTCCTCCCAAGGCTCCCTCTGTTAGTCAGAGAGAGAGGAGGAGAATACCCACTAAAATCCCCTGTGGCGTTTCCGTCACCTGCCGTTGACGGGAGGCGCCATGTGATCGCTAGCATTCTAACCACGACGCCTCCCCATAAGACAACCCCTCTGGGTTGAGTAGCTTGGGTGGAACTTTTGATGATTGTCAGTTTAAATCAGGGGCATCAGGGGTCTCTAAATTTATTTACTGGAAGGCAAAGCCTCCAGGTCCCCCGCTTCCTACTTTTCACTGCTTTCTTACCATGGACTAAAAGTAAAGGCTTGCGGTTGAGAATTGGCCCCAAAACAGGGATCTGGGTTTATGTAAATAAATCAAGCCCAACTGTTCTTTTTGTCTGCCACCTGCCATGATTATTCTCACTTGATGGCCTCATTGGCAGATCAGCACTGGAAGTCGCCAGCAACATGCTGTAAATGAGACCATTTCGTGGCACTTTATGTTTTGTTATATGTAATTTGTCTTGTTTGTGTTTATATGTTACATAACATAAACAACTATTTTCCTTGTTTAGAACTGTGACATGTTAACTGTAGTTGAAGAGTAGTGTTTGACCAAAGTTGGTCAATTTGTGCCAAACTAATCAAACTATCTTATCTGGAATATGCTGATGTAATTACCAGTTACATTTAATTAGCCATTTCACCATAAAAATTATTTTTTATTTCGCAAATCACTTTTGACAACCTCAATGATAATTTTAAATAGGAATTCAATGCAATAGGTACAATAAAAAATATTATTTATTGCTCACCTCAATAAAAGAAAAAAAGAAACACAAATTTATTTACATACACGATATATACAGTGCTACTACGTAAACGAAATTAATAACTAGCTTAAATCTAAAATAGGCCCTTGGGGCATTGTACCAAGGATGCTGGCGGCATTTCCCCGCTGTATCGCAATGCTGATACGTTGTGCGAGAAAGCCGCCAGCTCTTCGGTCACCAGTTACGTCAACCAGACGCTTCGCGATTTCTGCAAACAACTTATGTGCGCTGGGACCCCATGGACCTAGAGTTTCAACTCCAAATGGAACGAAATGATACTCTGATAAAGAAAATAATACAGACAATACAGCATCTCAAGTAGAGATAAACAACAAGCGGTCTTATCACTAAAAAGCGATCTCTTCCGGACATCCATTAGGTTGCGGAATATGCATAGTATACTATCATTTATTCCAGGATCTGTTTACGCAAGATGGCGTGCTCCTCAAGGCGTGCATGGGCCGTCCGATCACAGACCTCAACTCGATCGGCATGCTGTGCGTGGTGCTCAACCCCAACGGCAGCAAGTGCATCGAGTGGCGGCCCAACGACCTCATCACCATCGACTCCGACACGCAGGATCAGGAGTGGGCCGTGGTCAACACTATAGGTGGGCTATACTGAAACCTGGGCCATGGTCACGTCACAGACCTTGACCCCAATGGCAGCAATTATTTTGAGTTGGTTATAGGCTCCGGTTTCGTCACTTAGCCATGTGCGGCATGTAAGTTAGAAGTCTAGCCTAACTCCGTTCAGAAGTGCAGGATTTTCCTGGTTTCTCCGTAAGCTTCCTGTAATGACCTGGGTGCGTCGACGATTCGAGCCCGTTGTGTACCTAGTCTTCGCATTTAAATACACAAACTTATTCAGACCATTGAAAAAGACGTAATCTAAACGTTACGTGTACTTTACTAGTTGGACCGCCTACGCCTATAGTTTGTCGTTTTAGTTTTGTATTCCGAGTGACGTAGAACACGATGCCATTTTCTGTCCACTTACAAATCCCTTTACAACCTTCGTTTACGTCTCAGGTCGAAGACAACGCACTCTCAGCGGTAACATAACTTCCGACTACGCAAACGCTCGCTCCAGGATCATAAAAATAGCCCTCGACGACCTGAAAACCTTCAGAGTCACTCGCAACAACCAGCAGATGCAGTTCTCCACCAAACCCGGCATTTGGCAGACCACTTTTTACTTCCAACATGGGAACGCAGAAATATTCGTAGCGAATTTGAAAAACCACATTAAAACAGCCAAGACAAGACATGACAGAAACACATATGTAGTAATCGAGCCAAATGTGGAGACGCAAGTGCTGAATAAGAGTTTTGCAGAACTAGATATCTTCACGGAGAACACTACAGATGTTGTTTGGAATCTGGTGTCGAATTTCAAGCAGAGGCCTTATGAGACCACTATGACTGCTTTTTCTAAGCTTACGGATATTGGTATGTCTATGCTTTACCTACTTCAAAACAGGAGATTCCTACTAGTGTTGTATACCTAAAAGGTCAAGTAAATTTAAAGAACGCCTACCACTTGTTCGGATACAATAAAAAAATTCTTGTGATCGGCACTATGTACCTACGCATGGCAAAATAGTGTCACAGGTCACAATATCTAATTATGTAAGTAGGTATTATATTTGTACATTTGATCTTAATTGCACAAAAGAAAACATAACACGCAAGATGGGAAATCTGCACGCATCCTTCTATTACTTTATACATTTATCTGTGTAGGTTTCTCGATGTGTTGTTCTGTACCTTATATTATGAATTTTCTGGTGCTGATCAGGATCGAATCCACAACAAGGTTGCTCTACAATTGACCTCGAGAAATGTATGTATTGTTGCTTAGCTGATAATGATAAAATGCACACATACTATTACATACATAGCTAGAATCCAGCATTTTATTGTAAGGCCTGTCATTGTCTTTATAGAAGAACAGCCTTCCTGTTCCTTTTTAGGGTTCCGTACCTCAAAAGAAAAAAACGGAACCCTTATAGGATCACTCGTGCGTCTGTCTGTCTGTCTGTTTGTCCGTCTGTCACAGCCTATTTTCTCCAAAACTACTGGACCAATTAAGTTGAAATTTAGTATACATATGTAAGTTTATGACCCGAAGACGAATATGTAACGTCAAGAAATGAATTTAAACATGGGGGCCACTTTTGGGGGGTATATGTGAAAATAAAAAAATAAAAATTTCAAACTATATCGTGTTACATATCAAATGAACGAGCTCATTGTGAGAATCACAAATACATTTTTTTTAAATTTTAGGATAAACAATTTAAAAGTTATTTAAGAAAATAGGCAAAAAATGACCATTCCCCCCTTTATCTCCGAAACGACTGGGTCTAAAATTTCGAAAAAAATACACAGAATAGATCTTTACCTATAGATTACAGGAAAACCTATTAGAAATGTGCTGTCAAGCGTGAGCCGGGCATCACATAAAAATTAATTTTTTTTAAATTGCGTAATGTACGGAACCCTTGGAACGCGAGTCCGACTCGCACTTTGCCGGTTTTTCATTTTTTAAAATCTTTATTTATTTCTAATGTAATCATAATGAATGTAATAGTGCAAATGCAAGGTAATATCTTATCAACATATACATATCACATCACATACACATATCATATACATATCATATCACATCAATATTATGTATTTGTTTTTTTTAGTATATTATGGCAACGAGGCTAACGGCAAACGCGACGTGTCCGAAGAGGTGGCAGACTTGCTCACAAAGAGCATGAGTGCGCTGGAAGATGCCACCACGGTCACTAAGTCCGATGAGTACGAAGTCATCAGCGTCAAACCAACGCTGCCGCCGAGACCTATCATACCTAGGTAGTTATTCATTTACGATTATCATTTAGTGATTCTATGCCTCGCTTACGACGCTTTTTTAGGGTTCCGTACCCAAAGGGTAAAAACGGGACCCTATTACTAAGACTCCGCTGTCCGTCTGTCTGTCACCAGCCTGTTTCTCATGAACCGTGATAGCTAGACAGTAGAAATTTTCACAGATGATGTATTTCTGTTCCCGCTAAAACAACAAATACTAAAAAGTACGGAACCCTCGGTGGGCGAGTCCGACTCGCACTTGTTTACTTTTTTACAAATGGCCTAGCTATTCCCGAAATTCTCTTCTTCTTCCTTCTCTTTGCCTTATTCCCATTATTTGGGGTCGGCTCTCCTCGTTCTCATGCGCCAGGACCGTCTGTCCTGAGTTGTCCTTGGGGTAAGTTGGCCTTGTTCTAAGTCGTGGGTCACTGTAGACCACCACGTGCCTTTAGGTCTTCCTTGTCTGCTCGCTTCCCTGTTCCGCAATGCCAAGGCTTGCCGAACTACGTAGTCTTCGATTCCCCAAATTCTCTATTTTATTATCTTTAGAACAATAACTAAGAGATTAAGAAACCTCTTAGAACAATACTGGGAGAGCTATATATACTTATCATACATATTTAAATGACACAGTTTTAACGCCATGAAATTTGCGAACAGAAGATTATGTAAACTGAAGAAGAACAGTTTCTCTTTATGTGAACACAAGAACCTATATCGGTTTGCAGAGGAACTCCACTATCCACTGAGAAATGGGAAGGTCTGCAGGACACGGAAGGCAGGGTCACGGAGGTCGACGGAGTCAAACAGCTCATCTTTAGAGGGGTAAGGAACCACACGTGTTTAAAATTGTTGCCCGTCCCACGTGGAGGGGTCTGCTCGGAAGCCTGGGACGGCCGCGGACCAGGCACAGACACTGAAGCGCCGCACGTTAAGAACGAATACGATTTTGCGGCGCTTGCGGTGGAAACGTTGGGTCCGTGGTCAACCGACACCAAAAAGTTTGTTAAAGAGGTGTCGGTTCGACTAGTAGGCGTCTCAGGCGACCATAGGGCGGGCTCCTTCTTTGCGCAGAGGCTGGGCCTGGCGATTCAGAGGGGGAATGCCGCCAGCATTTTGGGGAATTTTCTATACTTAGTTTTTAATTTGTATTGTTTTAGGTTTAGCTTGTCTAGGTTTAATTAGTAATAATTAGTTTTAAGTTTTGTTTTTTTTTATGTATTGTACTTTATTAATGTGTGTTGACTAAATAAATAAAATAAATTGTATCATATTATAAAACTATGAAAACGGATTATATCGCGTATATTGAATTTATAATACATCCCGACGTTTCGAACTCTTTACAGCGTTCGTGGTCAACGGGTGTCACCCGTTGACCACGAACGCTGTAAAGAGTGTTTATTTCATGAGTAACTATCGCGGTAACCGAAGACAATATTTTGTATCATATTATTAACTTCAAATATTTGAATATGGAAAGACGTCCATGTATACAAATATGCATGCAGGGGTACTAAGCTAATAGTATTACTGTATACACGCTCCCTCAATTTTATAATACTCACGTAATCTGCTCACGTAAGCGAGGCCTAAGTTCCAAACTTCGCATCTTCTCTAGTGTAGTTTTATATCTATATATAATTCATTTAGGTGGCAAATGAGAATTTGAAATCGATTCGTCATTTTTATATTAAACAAATCCGACCCGAAATAATCAATGTGCTGCAGTCGTCCAAAATGTTAAATAACACTATATTTATATTCCCAGGGCGTAGCCCATTCGATACGTCAGTGGGTCTGGAAATATTTACTAGACTACACCCCCTGGCACATGACGCATGCAGAAATACGATCCTTACAACGCAAACGCACAGAGGAATACTTCTCCATGAAGCTCCAGTGGCGCTCCATGACCGAAGGCCAAGAGTCCAGGTTCTCGGAGTACAGAGACAGAAAGAGTCTAGTGGAGAAAGATGTTGCAAGGACAGACCGGACCCATCCGTTTTACGCTGGTGACAATAACCCGAATCTGGCGGTGCTGCAGGATATTCTGATGACATATGTCATGTACAACTTTGACCTTGGCTACGTGCAAGGCATGAGCGATATTTTGGCGCCGTTGCTGCTACTTTTGGGGAATGAGGTGGACAGTTTTTGGTGTTTCGTTGGCTTCATGGAAAGAATTGTAAGTTAGAACCATATTATTACCTTGATTCCAAGCACAGAAGACTCCGTGCAACTGTAAATACAGTCAAATCGTTATGCACGTGGTTTCCAGATTTCCTTTGTTGATGTAATCCTAAATAAATTTAATGAGCTACAATATAATGATAATCATAAAGTAGTTCATATCTAGATGCGACTAATGAATATTCACTACCAAAATCTTATTTGTTTTGTTATTTACTTAGGGTAGAGCGGGGCATGTTGAGCAGTCGGGTAAGTTGACCAATTGAAAAATCTTGGACCCAATACACCAGGCTGGAACTTTAAATTACAAAAAGATGTGAATGGTGAATATGAACACATTGACCCATCGCAAATTCCTATGTGGCGCACGAGAGTGTTTATTGATTTAAAACACCAAATCTAACATAACTCTATATATTTTATTAGAATCTATTTACCTATTGATAGAAAGCAAGGGGCTAGTTGTGCAATTTGTGATCTAGTTGATCAATGGAACAATGGAATTAATGAAACGTTTGGTCGCCGGAATGTGATGTAGCTGGAGGTTATTTGTTACCTATTTATAAAAAAGACATCGCAAAATAAAGTTTTTTTTTGTATTAATCAATATCGGTTATTAGGGTTCCGTACCCAAAGGGTAAAAACTAAGACTCCGTTGTCCGTCTGTTTGTCTGTCACCAGGTTGTATCTCATGAACCATGATAGCTAGACAGTTGAAATTTTCACAGATGATGTATTTCGGTTGCCGCTATAACAACAAATGCTAAAAAGTACGGAACCGTTGGTGCGCGAGTCCGACTCGCACTTGGCCAGAAATTCGTTACTCAAACAACTTTCCAAAATTATGTTGAATAGTCTCGTTGATTCCATATATTTATTTTCGCCTTGCTCAACTATACCCGACACCCATGCTCAACTTACCTCTGTCGAGGCAAGTTGAGCATAATATCTAACTTTTCATATTACTTGAGAACATTTTGCTGTTTATTTATACGTTAAACAAGGATT
Source organism: Cydia strobilella (assembly GCF_947568885.1). Taxonomy (NCBI): domain Eukaryota; kingdom Metazoa; phylum Arthropoda; class Insecta; order Lepidoptera; family Tortricidae; genus Cydia; species Cydia strobilella. Next base: position 18,580,288 of record NC_086041.1, on the reverse strand, counting down.
TTATCTGATGACGTTTTGTCCCAAATAAATGTTCTATCAACTTCAGTAGATTTGATTTTTTTAAGAACCACTATACAAGTACATTACAAGTACTTTAGGCATTAAGTACAAAGCTGTGAACTTAAATGTGCTGAACATTGCCCGCTCTACCATACTCAAAGTAATTATTTTATTGCCATGTTTGAGTCATTATTTGAATGATGGTCCGCATCACTTTGGCAGAAGTTTATTCCAAATATTTGACAAAATCTACAGCTACAGTGGATTTCATTTATCTTAGTTGACCTTGGTTGTAGCGACCGTTCGGCTATAGGTAGCGATGTAAAATCTGGGTCCCATGAATTTAAAGCATATTTTAGTACAAGATTCATGTGGATATAGCGACTTCGGGTGTAGCGACGGTTTTTGATGAACCATTTGTAGCAAGTTCTTAGAAATCCCATGCAGATATTGCGACCGGAGTCGGTCGTCAAAGGACAAAGAGCTTTATAGTCTAAGATACGTTATATATTATTATAGTCGACCTTCACCGATACGTCTAAGGTCTAACGGATGAAACTTATATTTTATGAAAGAAAATATGTTCCTGAACATAAATAAACCGGGTTTCCTAAAGAAATATGGTCAAGAAGGCTATTTTTAATTAATTTTTGTTTTTTCTTCAAATTTCACCGACTTGTCTGACGAATGAAATAAGTTCCAATGGAAAATATTTAAAAGCCTGGCAACCCTTATTTGTAACCGGATTTTCGCAGGCAATCACTGTATTCGCAATAAAATTACCATCATTTTGATATATAATTCAAGCGTCAGATTTTTCGATATAAACTCACCTGTTTAAATACGGCAACCACATAATAGTGACCGGAAAAAGATAGGCAACCTAATTGATTCATGTTGTACCTATACAAGTTATATATTTCCCATTGGAACTTATTTCGTTCGTCAGTCAAGTCGGTGAAATTTGACGATAAAAAATATTTTTTCAAAAGTTTATTAAAAATAGCCTTGACCATATTTCTTTAGGCAACCCTATTTATTTATGTTCAGGAACATATTTTCTTTCATAAAATATAAGTTTCATCCGTCTGACGTATCGGTGAAGGTCGACCATATATAACGTATCTCCTACTATTACTTTCTTATCTTTGATGGTTAGCAACTGTGGTGACCTTTTGTTTATAGGTAGATATTAACTAGGTTGGGGTATAGCGTGAACTCCCATTCGAAACGTACTCACGTTTCGGATTTAAATTTATACATTATATGTCTTTATCTCTTTACCTTTGCCTATAACGATTTCCGACTGTAACGACGAAATTTCTGTGGTCCCTTCATCGTCGTTATATCTGAAATCCACATTAGCAAAAAATGTGTCTACTCAAGTGAAGCCGAAAACAAGACTGTAACGGTCGAATGACAAATTTTCGTCAGCGGCATCAATTTACATTCCAGGCGTACAACTTCGACATGGACCAAGCAGGCATGAAGCAGCAGCTCCTGCAGCTGCAGCAGCTGCTAACGTTCTGCAGCCCGGAGCTGGCGCAGCACCTGGCGCAGAAGGACTCTGGCAACATGTACTTCTGCTTCCGCTGGCTGCTGGTTTGGTTCAAGCGAGAGTTCTCCTTCAGGGACATTATGAGGTAACTTCGACATGAACCAGGCAGGCATGAAGCAGCAGCTCCTGCAGCTGCAGCATTTGCTGATGTTCTGTAGCCCGGAGCTAGCGCAGCACCTGGCGCAGAAAGACTCTGGCAACATGTACTTCTGCTTCCGCTGGCTGCTGGTTTGGTTCAAGCGAGAGTTCTCCTTCAGGGACATTATGAGGTAACTTCGACATGAACCAGGCAGGCATGAAGCAGCAGCTCCTGCAGCTGCAGCATTTGCTGATGTTCTGCAGCCCGGAGCTAGCGCAGCACCTGGCGCAGAAAGACTCTGGCAAACATGTACTTCTGCTTCCGCTGGCTGCTGGTTTGGTTCAAGCGAGAGTTCTCCTTCAGGGACATTATGAGGTAACTTCGACATGGACCAGGCGGGCATGAAGCAGCAGCTCCTACTAGTCCTACTGCTGAGAGGGGGGTTTAAAGGTTCCATTTTTCGGTTTTTCACTTATATCTTGGAAACTTTGCGTCTTAGCGACATACGAAAGTTGATTAAATTTGCTACAAATTTAATTCGGTCAAATTTTTCAATATCTTGAATAGTTATCGAGATATTTATTCTCTATTGAAAGTTTATTTGGGGCTCAATTTTATTTTGATATCTACGTTGATGAAGCTACTAGGCCATGTTTGGTATCGGTTTCGTATAAATCGGGAGTGCCAAATTAATTCATGGTATGTATTACATTGACACCATTCCGAAGTAAAAACATATAAACAAATACCTTTTTTATAAACTTCTTTTCACGCTTAAACCGCTGAACCGATTTAGTTCAAGTATAGAGATGTTTTAAGTCCCGAGACAGGACAAGATAGTTTTTAGCTTAATACTGTTTAAGTTTAGGTTTGAAGTCATGTTTGGTATCATTTTCAACTAAATCAAACATGTAGAGTTTGTAGACCCTCCCAAATATTATTTAAATCGGTTCAGCGGTTATTGATTCCCCATACAAACTTCCATTCCACTTTTCCCACCCTCAAAAGTTGATTTTGTTTATAAAAACTATCCTATGTACTGTCCTGGAACTCAAACCATCTCTATACCAAATTTCAACGAAATCGGTTGAGCGGTTTAAGCGTGAAGAGGAGTTTAAAAAAAAGCATTTTTTTAAATTTTGTTTTTACTTAGGAATGGTGTCAATGTTGATACCATAAATGAATTCAGCACCCCCGATTTATACGAAAACGATACCAAACCCGGCCTAGCCAAGAGACCTAAATAAATTTTCAAGACCGGATATCAAAACCTATACAAGATATCGAAAAACTTGGCTGAATAAAACTTATAACAAATTAAATATTTTTTTTCATTTTGTATAAGTGGCCATGTCGCTCAGACGCATAGTTTCCGAAGATATAATCGAAAAACCGAAAAATGGAACCTTCAAACCCCCCTCTCCCCCCCGGCACCAGGGTTACGGGCGTGGACTTTTGATATGTTCACCTCCTAACTTGTCTAAAAGGTGCTCAAAACAGTCCATGGATAAATGGATAATCCAATGTATGTAGGTACTTCCTTCTTTTGTTGTTTTTTTTTTACATTTAGATTTTATTCTAGTAACATTCTAGACTAGTATTTTTTATACAATTTTTTTACGTTTGACGATCTTTTTGTGAAATTCTTAGTATTAAATTTGATCTGTATAATAATTCAATATTATTATGGAATCTAGAGGCACGGCAGTGCCCCCGCCAAGACGAGCAAAGCGAAGCGCAAAGGCACTACCTACCTTTTCTCGAAGCGCTTCGTCGTTTTTTTGAACCCTCATAACTTGGGTTTGGATTACACCAGATAAACAAAATTCACTTAATTATTAGTGGACTTATTATTTTTATTCGGATGTTATATCATGTTAAATCCGTCACACACTACCGCACCGCACGCATTGGTGCGCCGCACCCATAAGTGAGAGCGAGAACGAGATCTGTTTGTGCGGCACCAAGATCGCGGTGCGGTGCGGTAATGTGTTACAGCCGTAACATGATATAACGGTAACAAACATCCGAATAAAAAATATAGTTGGTCAAGCAAATCTTGTCAGTAAATAAGAACAAAAAACTATACTCATCCTTTTCTTTTGGGTGCTAGTACTAGTGTAAGACAAAGATAGTATGATTCTCTCTGTCTATGATTGAAATGAGACAGTCCTTTGACAAACTATAGCAATTTTATACGACGATTTAAGCCTGGCTTTGGTATGAAGTTAGCTGCATAGTTCGTACGAGTGCGCGTTTAATAATCAACTTCCAAGTGTATGTATTATTATTTAGTCGATGTGGTCTTGTTCAGTTACGCGTTTGTACTTACAATAATTTGTCCTCTAATTTGTTTGTAAAACTTATGAAAGTGGCTACATTAAGGCGCTTCGCGCAGTTTTTGGCCAATAACTGTTACTTTTTAGAGCTTATAACTTCTAAATGAGTCAACAAAAAATTATGAAAAAAATATATATGCATCTTCACTCTATGCACAACAATTGTAACATTTGACTTTTTTCCTGAAATTTGTAGTTTCACCGAAAAAAAAATAACACGACAGGCCGTTTTGCGGCTAACTTTGCTTATAACTACTAAACGGCTTAATCGATTAAAATTATTTTTAAACTAACAAAAATGTTTTAACAGGTTCTACAAATGCAACATAGCTTTTGTTAATCAAAAATTATTTTCTTAAGAAATCGAACGTTTTTCCACAATTCATGCGTATGCAGCCTGAAAATGGCGTGGCCGGCAGTTGTGGGCCAGCTTTGAGACGAGGAGGCTGTGTCGCTCGTCGCTCCGTGCCTTCCTTGCACTATGTTCGCTTATGCACAAGCAAAGTGCTATAATATCAGAGTTATTGTGGCCAAAGAATAAATAACTGCAGAGCGCTGATTTGGTTGCGACGCGCATTAGCGAGCGCAACACGGTATTTTGCGGTCTATTACAATGAATGTAATGATAATATCCGTATATATTATACTATAGGTATAATATACGTATGTTTGAGAAAACTTCATTTGAAATAAATAAATAAATGTTTTCTAACTGACATATTATAATGTCATTCAAGTTTTACGTTTTGAATAATGTTCCATTCCATCTCGAAACAATAAATAATTGATTTAACATAAGCTACCTATTACCTATTACCTGTTTAAAAAAAATGTTTTTGTAGTTTAAAAATATTTTAATCGATTAAGAACTAGCAAAACGGCCTATCGTATTTTTATTTACGGAAAAACTTACTATTAAGCTCGTCACAGACGGAGCGATAATCTGTCGCGCGTGTAAAGCGCCAAGTCGAGCTAAAACAAAGAGGCACGGCCGTACCATCCTTTTCTCAAAGCCATTCAGGCCATTTTCAACGTCCTGTAATTTTGTGTTGGCTAAAGCTAGAACCCGGAATTTAGTGACACATATGGCATAATATGGCTTAGATATATCCCCAAGAACATTCCATTTAAACTTGTAGTATAAGAATTATTGCACGTCAAAGCTGCTTACTTTGGTCACTGACACACTCACTCACTCACTCACCAATCATCATAATTCTAAGGTACTTCTAGCAGACCCACAAGCTGTAAATTTTAATCATAGTAAGTAGTTTTTAGCTTCTCAAGCCATAAAAAACCTAAAAATATTGCAAGATCAGTCACGTTTTAAAGATTTGAGAAATGCATAAGTTACTTTGTAATCCCATATAAATATATGCTACTACAAAGTTACTTTTGCAGTTCCTACAAATAGTAGGTGAAGGTCTACGATGTACGATGTGAGTATGAAGATGTGTATAGTTATAAAATGTGTATAATATGAGTATCGTATGGCTATGAGTATGGTAAGGATATGAATATTGTATAGGTATGAGTGCGGGTATGGTGTGGGATGGGTAAGGGTATGAGTATTGTACGAGTAATAGTTTGGTATGGCCATGAGTATTGTATGAGTACGAGTACCTATAGTGTGGGATGGGAATGAGCTTTGAGAAAAGTGGTAGCTGGCGTACAAGAAGTAGTACCCGAAAACAAGGACTGCCTACAAAAAGAGATGAGATCCCATCAAAAACATTACATGTAAAAGATGTAAGTCTCGCAACGCAATTCTTCAACTACAAAAAAGTTTTGAGATGTAATGTGAAACCAAGTCGGTATTTTAGTCAGTGCCAGGGGGTGTTAAAACATTGTATTTACAGAACTGTTAAAACATTTTTTAGTTTAAAGATAATTTTAATCGAATTGCCGTTTAGTAGAAATAGGCAAAAATACCTAGTAGCAAAACGGCATCTAGTAGTGTTTTTTACGAAAAAACTAAATCACAGGAAAAAAATAGTTCCGACTATAACTAATAGTTTGAAATTGATTAACTATTTTATTTATCAACAAACTACTCGAAAAAAACCATAGTTTAATAGTAAGGTAACGATTCTAAAAATGTAGTAATTAGTTTACAAGTTAACTATTAATGGCATTATTTATATTTATTAATTAATATATTTTTCTTATAATTTTCGACCTCCACTAAATGCATAATCTACTCATACTCAAAGGACAAAATAGCTGCAAAGCAGTCTTTGCAGTTAAAATATACACAAATACGAGTATAGCGCCATCGGCGTGCCTCTGGCCTGTCTTATTATATTCTTTTCACCTCAGCAGCTCGAACAAGTCTACTTTCGTCACTCCCTGGAGTGAGGAAAGTGCGACTTTCCTCACTCCAGGGAGTGAAACAATGTAGCTTTTTAATTTAGTGAAGGCCATGAACTTCATACTACGGTACGGTACGGTATATTTCTAGAAGAAAGCTCCGTTTAAGGGACATGGTGTTTTATACCTTTTTTGTGTAGAACTTAATAAGCTTTTGTTTCGCCATACGTGCGTATTCACATTAAACCCAGGTATTCCGAGAAAAACAGAAAAATCATAAAAGATTTATACTTTTTAAGATGGCGTTTGTTCCCCGTGGTCCCCGAAGCTCCAATTTTATGACACGCAAACAGGGATCCCTGAAATTGTAGGTGTCAAATTTCATTACTGTCACTATTGTTTAAACCCCATTTAAGACCTAAAATCTGTTTTTGCAGTCACATTTTTAAGTCCTAAATATTTTTCCTCCATTTATTTTAGTAAATCTGTATTGCATAACACTCGTGTACCAATTATGGATCTACTGATGACTATTTCATTGAAATCCACTCAATAGTTTAGGCGCCAGAAGTAAAAATATGATTTAATATTCGGCATCCTCTCAAGGCGGCTGTATTGATTTTTCTTTAATAAAACAAGTGTAAACAGGTTGTGAAAGGCGAGAGGAATCTACCGATACGTCATTTTAAAAAAATCCGTCCAGTATCCTGAGCTACAGGGTGTACTGATTATCAGTATTTAAACCCAAAACCCTACTTTCCGTTTAAGTCGCAGTCGAGTAAAATGTTGATATTGGGGTATAACGTGTACAAATGTATAGGCAAAAGTGGAATTCATATTCCTACAAGTTTCCTATTAAGAGAATATCCCCTGATAAATAAGCGTTCAGTTACTATTTTCTATAACAAGATGTATTTTTTCCGCATAGATATTTAGGACTTTTTTGTGTAGAATTTAATAAGCTTTAATGTTGCCTTACACCATATTTTCACAGAGAATGTAGATTTAGAGTAAAACGCAAATTTCTCCAGGATGATACACATTTTCCAAGATGGCTGCGATTCCTCGAGGTCCCCAAATGTGAAATAGTGTGGACATGAAAAAGAGACCTTTATTTAGCATACATACCAAATTTCATAACTTTGGAAGGATTTCGAGGTTAGACCTAATCCGATTGTACTATAAGTTATTTAAGTTAATACGTCTCACAATAGTTTAAATTCGATCAATAAATTGCTCTGATAATTAGCTTAAGATAATACCTATATGTGTACATATTATTCACCATTCATAAGTGCTTGTTGCTAGGCCTACATGAATAAAGTACAGGGTGGGCCAGTGATAAATGCATTTTAAAAAAATTAGTAAATAATCAATTTTTTTGTTTTTAAATAAAAATTATAATTATAATTTGGGATAAAGAAATAAATTTTACGTTTTAAAAATTAAATCATCAAGATGTCGTCCGTAGCGGTTGCGGCACTCTTCCAGTCTTGCATGTAAATTTTGAAAGACTTTCGTTAGAAGTTGCGGAGATATTGATTGGATTTCTTGACGAATATTCTCCTTTAATTCTGCTGTGGTTGTCGGATTATTGGAGTACACTTTACTCTTCAAGTAACCCCACAAAAAGAAGTCTGCCGAAGTTAAGTCAGGGCTCCTGGGAGGCCAAGCAATGTCACCTCGCCTCGATATCAATTTTTGAGGAAACATTTCACGCAAAACTTCCAGGGTCACGTTACTTGTATGGCAGGTGGCCCCGTCTTGCTGAAACCATGTGTTGTTGTTGTAACCATACGATTCGTGAAGTTTCGGAGCCAGGAAATCTCTTAACACGAAAGTCTTGTTAAGTCTTTGAAAATTTACAAGCAAGACTGGAAGAGTGCCGCAACCGCTACGGACGACATCTTGATGATTTAATTTTTAAAACGTAAAATGTATTTGTTTATCCCAATTTCTAATTATATTTTTTATTTAAAAACATAAAAATTTATTATTTATTAATTTTTTTAAAATGCATTTATCACTGGCCCACCCTGTATATTTGAAAAAAAAAAAGAAACAAAGCTACGAAGTCGAAAATTGTGTTCCAAGCATTTCCCTCTATAACTTTTTTTGAGCATTCATTTCCTGGCCAGATTGAGTCAGTTTTCAAGAACCATCTTTTGTCTTTTTGACTTGACGACATAGCTAGGGACCGTGCGCGTCTATCACGTTGTGGACCTTGTGGGTGTGTGTTGATAATGTTGATATTGACTCTAGCTTTTAATACCTACAGGGCTCATGTGCCGACCCCTTACTCCACGGTTCACGCATGCTTCCTGCAGTTGAAACATTCAATGTTTGATTCGAATCAAGTGGCTTTTTGCACCAAATCGTGATCACAATAAAATAGATGTGCTCTCACAAAAAAGGCACCTTTTCTAAATTACATAGCCTCTGAATCCTATGAATTTTATTCTAAATTTTTGTCTAAAAATATACCATTAAAATTCTTCGGGTTTATAACTGCTCGAAAGAGTGCTCGAACTGTTTATAAAATGTATAAGTTGACTTATTTTTGTGTGCAGGCTATGGGAAGTCCTGTGGACGGGGTTGCCGTGTGCCAACTTCCATCTGCTCATTTGTGTCGCTATACTCGACGCCGAAAAGGACACGATAATCAACAACAACTATGGGTTCACTGAAATATTGAAGGTAAGTTTGGAGAAATGCACATTTAAATTTTTTGTTTACTAAGTATACTTTTAGTTTACTAATGGTGTAAAAGACAGATGTATTGTGACTTAAACACTATTGGTCTATTATAAAATTAGTCGCTCTGATTGGCCGTAACCATGCCGTAACACTGTCACTTGAAAATACATGACAATGAAAACTGTCTGTTAGTAGACGGTTTCATGCAATATAGAACATGTTTTATATGCAATATTTTTGTATGATAATTTATTATTTTATTGTCACGTGAATAATGGGATAAATAATTAATTATTAGCCATGTACATTTGTCGCACGTGTTTATCATTATCATGTGTATATCATTTCAATCCTATAGATTGAAATGATAGCTGACCGAGTGACCGGGTCGTGGCCTGCGGCTATAATAATTGGCTGTTTACATTTTTCTTACTAAAAAAGCAATACAGTAATAACTTCCCGTCCGCTAAAACAGGACCATAATGTTTCTCACCATTTTAACCGTCCCCGTAGGGCTAGCACATGATTGGCGCGACAATATCTTGCGGCGACATAGACTACTCGTCCCTTTTTTTAGCATAGAATAAGACGGGTAGTCTATCTCGCCGCGAGATACTGTCGCGCCAATAATGTGCTAGGCCTACTGGTCTTCCACAAATGTGTCGTTTTCAAGCAAAAGGTACCACATCGTCGCTTGCCATAAGGACGCTCTGACAGGCTTTCGTATAAAGATACAAGCAAATTTCATCCTTATGGTAAGCGACTATGTGGTATTTTTTGATTGAATACGTCACAAATATTTATATACCAAAATTAGCCACATACACATACTCAAAACAACTCAGGGACATATTTAAAATATACACATTAAAAAAACGCCGCCTACAACGGCGATTAGTATTTATTATCACTAATTTAAATTGAACGGACTATATCAAAACAATAAAATTAACAAATTTAAAATAATAGGATGTTAATATCAATGGCTGATGTTTAAAAAAATGCATAACATCATCCCCATATAAAATCTGTCATGAGCAAAAGTAATCAAAATAATTTATCATGGCCAAATTATACGTGAAAGGTCCCATTATAAATCCCATAATATTTTCAGTGTTTGTTGGAACGGCTAGCACATCAGTTAACCGCACAATAGGGCATATTTTTTCCTAAAAGAAATAATCTAAATACTTCTTACTTCGACTGTGACAACGGGCTGCCATTTGCAAACTAAATAGCGCCGTGGCGCAATATTTATGCCCCACCCACCGTGGCACAAAATGTGTGGGGTCATTTTGCAGAGCTAGTTCGTCATCTATGTTTATTATCAATCGCTGCCTTAATTAGTTTCATGTCAAAGTGATAGGTGTCTAGATTTACTATTGGTTTAAATACATTTCATTTTCTACCTTAACACAATCGAAATAAAGTTGATACTTTAAAGACGCTGCCCAACCTCACATTGAGGTAGAAAATCAACTTGTCCGTCACAAATTTAAAATACCTAAACGTATTGTATATAAAATTATCATATAATACTTTCGAATATTTTTGTCATGCTTTTAGCAGCTGTTCCACTCCACATCAATTAATATCGGTCTGATGTTATAATAATACTGTAATTTTCAGCATGTAAACGACCTATCGATGTGCCTGGACGTCGACAAAATATTAAGCACAGCCGAGGGCATATACCACCAAATAATATCAGCCCACCACCTAACAGACCAAATCAGGATCATACTCGGAATGACTCCTCTGAACGTTTCCGTGTCAACGAATTCGGACGACGAGCCAATGACGAGCGGAGCTAATGGTATGGAGAAATGTGAGAATGCCCGGGACCCTCTCTTGAGACCAGGGATGGATGAAGTTATGTATCAAATAGGATTAGACATGAATTTTTGAGCACGCGGTGAATATTATATGTATTCATATGTAGATTAGACATACTGTTGTGCAAATAATTTAGATCAACTCCGATACCAAACCATTTAAAAACAGTGGTTAGGAGTTACATATTGTGACATGTCATTGTTTTTTTTTTTTGTAACAATGTAACAAATGAATATTTTTACAGTAGATGCATCATGTTTGCAGACGTACGAGTAATATGCTTTTTGAGTTGATTTTATGTTAAGGCGTTTCTAGTAGTAAAAACTACCACAGGTTACCTAAATATGCTACATTCTCAAACTCTAATTATTTGCATTGATTTAGCACAATATATTCACTAAACTTATAATGAAACAGTCGCCGTGGTCGAAACCGGCCGGGAAAGTATATATATATATATATACAGGATGATCAATCCAAATGGGTCAGTATGGAGAAGTCAGAAACTATGAGAGATAGCGAAATCTGTTCTTAGGAACCATGGCGTCGATTTTAGATTTTTTAACCTTTTCGACGCCGCGTTAAACACAAAAGCTGTCACTCAGACGCCACGTCACCGAAGTGTCAAAACTGAAATTATTTATTTATTTATTGATAATAACGATACAGCTATCATAACAGTTGCCCAATGCGATAGTGTAGCAAAATGTAAACTAGACATAATAAATTTTTAATAAAACTATTTCTAAGTATAACATAACACAAACAAAGTGACTTTGATGAAGTCATTCTCATAACAATGGAACACATCAATCCGGGTAGCAACTTGATTGAGTGTACGCAAGGCTCTCGTCCACGGCGCCTCGTGCAGTAGATCGGTGCGCGCGCGCGGCACGGCTAGCAGCTGCGGTTGGTGTCGGCGCCACACCGCCATACCGCGAGGGCGCGCACAGGTTCACCATGGCCAGTACCTCTGTGTTACTGATCTTATGCACATGCACGTAGGTCTATGTTGCTCTGTGGTCTGTAACGCATTAATCCGTTTTTGGAGTTGGACCTGCGGTGCCGATATATCCGTCATTGGCGTCCAAAAGGTTAATAATAATGACATTTAAACTTTTTTTTAACTCATACATAACCGGGAATCGAACCTGGTCAATATTCTTTATGTAATCGCATGTAGTATTTGTTTGTATAATTGAGCCAGAAAATTTGAATAAAAAAATTGGAAAAAATTGTTTGCCATCATAATTTTCCTCGCGTTGTCCCGGCATTTTGCCTCGGCTCATGGGAGCCTGGGGTCCGCTTGGGAACCAATCCCAAGAATTGACGTGGGCACTAGTTTTTATGAAAGCGACTGCCATCTGACCTTCCAACCCAGAGGGGAAACTAGGCCTTATTGGGATTAGTCCGGTTTCCTCTCGATGTTTTCCTTCACCGAAAAGCGACAGGTAAATATCAAAGATATTCCGTACATAAGTTTCGAAAAACTCATTGGTACGAAGCCGGGGTTTGAACCCGCGACCTCCAAATTGCAAGTCGCACGCCCTTACCGCTAGGCCACCAGCGCTTTAAAAATAAAAACAACTGGATGCCAATGAGGCCTAGTGTCCCCTCTGGGTTGGAAGGGCAGATGGCAGTCGCTTTTGTAAAAACTAGTGCCCACGTCAATTCTTCGGATTGGTTACCAAGCGGACTCCAGGCTCCCATGAGCCGTGGCAGAATGCCGGGACAACGAGAGGAAGATGATGATGGCTTTAAATTTTTTCAATTTTTTTATTCAAATTTCAGGATCAATAATACCAAAGATAGATATAACTCCGTAATAAATGGACACAGTCTAAGGAAAAAACGTGCCTCGAAAATCACGAAAATTTGATTCTCGATCAGATGGCACCACTAGTTTTAGCCTACTCTTGTATAGAGGGCGTTGACGGTTTCGTTTGTTATTTATAATTTTGACGCATATCAGTGAAAGAACATGGGTCAAAATCATATAAAAATAATTAATGCAAATAAAAAAAACATTTATCCATATTTAAATACATTTGAACGTATTTTTATAAATCTTCATTTTTAGTTTTAAAGTATGTCGATAGATGGCAGTGAATTTACAGTGGTTACAAAATTTACTATGACAGTACCGCTCTATCTTATTATATCCTCTTTGATAATACAAAAATACTCACGCTATTACAATAAAGAATATTGACCAGGTTCGATTCCCGGCTATGTATGAGAGTTTAAAAAAAGTTTGAATGTCATTCGCTATCTCTCATAGTTTCTGACTTCTCCCTACTGACCCATTTGGATTGATCATCCTGTATATACATAATGAATATATCTCAGTTATCTATATGTATACTGTACACTAAATTCAGTCAATTATATTCTAAACACAAGCTAAACACATATGATTTAAATACGGTTTATGCTTCCTTACGCGTTAAAAAATATCTTAAATTAGTAGTAGTAGTAGTAGTAATCACTTTATTAGTGTTATGACTATTAGTGCACGTGTCTTCCAGTGTGATAACAAGATGTGTTGTATTTTGAATTACTATCTGTATGTTGTAGTTAAGGCCGTTCCATCGGTTTGCCGCTGTCTTTGTCACATTTCGCAAGAAAGAACGGGAAAGAACATTCGCGCCAAGTGTCAATTTTGATCGAATTTTGTCGGTTTTTATTTATTTTAAAAACGTTAGCTTACAACATCGAAATTCTAAAGCTGTGAAATTACTATTTACGTTAAGATTGTTTATTCTTCTTTTTTTGTTTATAGTATCACATAATAAATAACCGAGTAAAGTAGGATTAAAAGTCCGAGTTAGAGGTTACTTTGGGAATTAATTGTATCGAGCGAAGTGTCATAATTCGTGTTTCGGATATAGTCAAGAACTACATATATTTTTTCCACGTCTACGAATATCAACGCCTCTTGGAAAAACATGATCATATAAGGAGATTTTTCGCCTTCTGGCTCAGGGAACCGCCTTAAGTTATAAGCGACGGCTAGTTTTTGAAAACTCGTATGATTGCTCTATCTATCATATCTATTAGATTTATTATATTTGATTAATTTATCAAAATGATAGTTATGCATAAATTGAATTATTCACAAAAGGTAACATATGCCCAGGCCCTCATTCATATCGAGTTCCTTTTCATCAAAACTGTATCCCTTGGATATCAGAGAGATATCATCCGTAATGCCCATTCTATTCTTAGGACCAGATAAGTGAAATATCGACCCAGTGTCTTGAAAATAGGACATTTATTTTAAATTTCCCGATATAAGGTCTGATCTTGCTAGAAAAACTTTATTTTGCGTACTATTATGACTACATATTTTCGCCCTAAAATTAAACCAATAGGTTTTACAAGGATATTCGTATGGTGTCTGCAATACGGCAACATCTCAAAATGTATGATTTTTGGAGTTTACAACTTAATGCCGTTCCCTGAGCCAGAAGGCGAAAAATCTCCTTTTATGATCATATTTTTCTAAGAGACGTTGATATTCGTAGACGTGGAAAAAATATATACATATAGGTAGTTCTTGATTATATTATCTTTAATAACATAGTTTCCGATACATGAATTATGACACTTCACTCGATACAATTAATTCCTAAAGTAACCTCTAACTCGGACCTTTAATCAAACTTTACTCGGTTATTTATTATGTGACACTATAAACAAACAAAAAAAGAAGAAAAAAAACCGACCAAGTGCGAGTCGGACTCGCGCACGAAGGGTTCCGTACCATTACGGAAAAAAACAGCAAAAAAATCACGTTTGTTGTATGGGAGCCCCATTTAAATATTTATATTATTCTGTTTTTAGTATTTGTTGTTATAGCGGCAACAGAAATACATCATCTGTGAAAATTTCAACTGTCTAGCTATCACGGTTCATGAGATACAGCCTGGTGACAGACAGACGGACAGCGGAGTCTTAGTAATAGGGTCCCGTTTTTACCCTTTGGGTACGGAACCCTAAAAAAAATCTTAACTTAAATAGTAATTTGACAGTTTTCAAATTTCGATATTGTAAAGCGAGGTTTAGACTAGCAAGAACTTGCATGCATTTTTCATTACATTGCGATGTTTGATAATCATTTTGAATGCACTTTACCTTAGTAGTCAGCAATGTAACGTAAATTGCATGCAAGTAGTCTAAACCTCGCTTAAGGCGACGTTTTTAAAATAAATAAAAATCTACAAAATTCGATCAAAATTTACACTTGACGCGCATGGTCTTTCTTGCGAAATGTGACAGTGACAGTGATAGCGGCAAACCGATGGAACGGCCTTAATTAAACATTTCCTTTGAAATCTTGAAGTCGGTTAAAAAAGGATAGCAAGCAGCCTTTAAAGAATTTGGTGCCCAAGTGGCCGTATTGCAGCCACTATATATATATATATATATATATATATATATATATATATATACTATCACATGTATCTGCACTATCTAATATATTGTTTCAGTGTCTATTCGGTATTAACAAAAAACCTTGGATTATATTATAGAGTTTACAAAAGTTATCCTCGGTAGTGGCTTGTTGTTTTAGTGTTGTTGTAAATATACAATTAATTTTTGCCTCACTTAAAACTATTTCTTTATTTAAAATCAGTTTTTTTTTACAGGAACTCGAATATAACGGATTAAAAATATCTGTCGTAACCACCAGCGTCTGGGCCTTACTCGCCTAAACCACGAAATCATAATACTACAGAGAGACTGGTGAAAGTGATAATTTTTCTATTTTTATAAAGTACTCGTGGTACTCCTTAAACTAAAAACAGCTGTCCATGATTGTGTCATAGTACTTGAGTAGGTCTCCAAAATATCGCGTTAAAATTAGCTAGTGAGGCTTATAAGCCATATAAGGTTAAGGCTTTTATATTAATGGCGCAATATCAAGTTCATAGGCTTTCTTATTGACACGTTGTAATACCCTATGAATTTG
Organism: Cydia strobilella; assembly: GCF_947568885.1. NCBI lineage: Eukaryota > Metazoa > Arthropoda > Insecta > Lepidoptera > Tortricidae > Cydia > Cydia strobilella. The sequence continues at coordinate 18,564,494 of NC_086041.1, read as the reverse complement.
AGTTTGTCTTATCCGGATTGACGGGTTATTGGTTTAAATGGTGCCTTTAAATATAATAGGTGTCTTGTGCAGTTGGTCAATGAAAGACGAAGGATCGCCTAAATGATAGGATACTGAATAATTTGACTGCAATTTGATTTATTTAACACCAGGTGCTTGTATCGTGCTCTAGATCCAGATTAAAATTAATATTTTTGTGCCATAGACTAGTTTTTTTTATACCACGTCGGTGGCAAACAAGCATACTGCCCGCCTGATGGTAAGCAGTCACCGTAGCCTATGCACGCCTGCAATATCAGAGATATTACATGCGCGTTGCCGACACTAAAAACCTGTACACTCCTTTTTTGAAGAACCCTATACTGTAGCCCATCGGGAAAACCTCGGCAGGGAGCTTATTTCACAGCCGAAGCGTCTGCGGGAGGAAATTCCTTTTAAATCGCACCGTACGCGACCATTTAGGTTCTACGGTGTGAGGATGAACATCCTGCCGACCGTTGGCATCATGTCAAACAATTCTTCAGAGCACAGCCTATTGTACAAGCGGTAGAACACACACAAGGACGCAAAGTCTCTTGTGAGTTTGGGATCGTCGACGACCTTTGGACTGAGATCGAAGGATCCAAGCTGGCATCCTGGTGCTCCTGCCCAAAGGTGACAGCAGTACTGCATATGGAGTCTGACTTGCGATTTATATAGCAGCAGTCTTTGTCCCGGAGTAAAGTATCGCCTCGCTTTAGATTTAAATTTAGATTAGATTTTGAGTCTTGGTGGGGTGGAATCAGACTAAATTGTCCCGGCCCCACACCGAAACTCTGGATAGAGTACTCTCAATATCCGACACAAGCTTTTCACGACTCTGCAGCACCACGGAACGTGGGATGTTGGCACGGCCCACAGGTAATAGGCATCCCCAGTACTGTCGTCTGCTTAGCAATGAATGTCGTCGATAGACAAAATGTCATTGATGTGCAGCAAAAACAGTGTTGGGGACAGCACAGAACCTTGCGGAACGCCAGCGTTAATGTCCATGCTATCGGAGCAGCTTCCGTCTACTACGGCTCGTATGCGTCTGCCGGACAAAAAGTTAGCGATCCATTTGCATAGTTCCTCCGGCAATCCATAATAGTGTAAGCCCTTCGCATAAAAAAACTGCAAATCGATGTACAGGTTAGCCGTTTGGCACACGCATACTAGAGGTGAAAACAAAATTTTTGACCCGCAGTTCCTAAAAAAAAATCCCTGTGGGGGGGGAGTGGTAAAACATTTTTTTTTTGCATGGAAAAAAAATTACATACATACACCGGCATGTCTCATGAACGTCTTTGTGTTCAAGTCAAGTTCAAGATTCGAATGTTGACGGACACGTGCTTTGAGGACAAGAGAACGAAACAGATCTGCCAAAAGGTTATGTAGGATAGTGCGGTCTACAGGCGCGACGTACGGAAGGGCCCCCGGTCCCCCCCTGTTGCAGCAGCCGGGTCCACTCCGGTCTCCTTCTCCGGCACGGATCGCAGCATGGATTTTGCGCGAGGTTGGTTGTTCAGCCTCCCAGGGCGGAGATTTAAGTATTCCCTGGGTTCGGGAACCCTACTGACCTGCGGGCGACCAGCGCACAGCCGTTTCACTGGGTCCCCTGATAGTCGGACCTGTATTCCGCGCCTACCAATGGCAGTATTAAGAGTTCCCTAGGTCCCCCGTCGTCAACACGCCACATCCTCATTGAGCTCTGGCGACCTTACTTACCGGCAGAAACACAACACTATGAGTAGGGAGGGTGTAGTGTTATTTGGCTGCGATTTTCTGTAAGGAGGAGCTACTTCCCCAGTTGGGCTCTGTGCCCTACCACACAAAGCGGGATGACATTCACTGTGCCCATACCTCTCTTTTGGACGTGCGTAGTTTAGGGACATACCCGGGTGACCCGGGTCCATACATACATTGATAATTAAATAAGACACGAATTCAGTTGTATTCCGTAGACAAATTTAAATTAAATAACAGTTTTATTTAAAATAGAAATGGTGTTTTTTAAGGTAACAATAACGATATGTCAATTGTCAATTCAATTTATGCAGTTGGTTTCATACATATATGTTCGTTATATGTAATATTTATTCTAGTGTTAGCAGTTAAGTTATGTGATTCGACTTTTATCTTGCCCCTAATTGCAAAAATAAATAAATATAGGTATTCTGTGCACCTGGGTATTTTCCACGCTTGTAATGTTCTCTTAATTCCAACATTTTCAACTGACATTGGCACAGAAGATACGGTTATTTGCGGGAATATTGTACGAGAAACTATGAGATAGCGAAATCTGTTCTTAGGAACCATGGCGTCGACTTTAGATTTAATAATAATGACTTTTTTTATACTCATACATAACCGGGAATCGAACCTGGTCAATATTCTTAATGTAATCGCGTGTAGTATTTGTTTGTATAATTGATCCTGAAATTTGAAAAAAAAACAAAATGAAAAAATTGAATGCCATATCATCTTCCTCGCGTTGTTCCGGCATTTTGCCTCGGCTCATGGGAGCCTGGGGTCCGCTTGGCAACCGATCCCAAGAATTGACGTGGGCACTAGTTTTTACGAAAGCGACTGCCATCTAACCTTCCAACCCAGAGGGGAAACTAGGCCTTATTGGGATTAGTCCGGTTTCCTCACGATGTTTTCTTTCACCGAAAAGCGACTGGTAAATATCAAAGATATTTCGTACATAAGTTTCGAAAAACTCATTGGTACGAAGCCGGGGTTTGAACCCGTGACCTCCAGATTGCAAGTCGCACGCCCTTACCGCTAGGCCACCAGCGCTTTGAAAAAAAAAACTGCCATTATTATTTAATCTAAAATAGAAGCCATGGTTCCTAACAACAGATGTCGCTATCTCTCATAGCTTCTGACTTCTCCCTACTGACCCATTTGGATTGATCACCGTGTATATATGTATATATATATACATATATATACATATATATATACTTTCCCGGCCGGTTTTGACCACGACGACTGTTTCATTATAAGTTTAGTGAATATATTGTGCTAGAGTGAGAATGTAGCATATTTAGGTAACCTGTGGTAGTTTTTACTACTAGAAACGCCTTAACATAAAATCAACTCAAAAAGCATATTACTCGTACGTCTGCAAACATGATGCATCTACTGTCAAAATATTCATTTGTTTCTTTAATTTCTTTAAAAACACCAAAAGTTTAATGTTTAATTTTGTATCAACAACCAACCTTTGTTTGTAATTCCCAAGACATCAGAAATCATCCAAATGCTACCTTTTAAATTAGAAGTTGTTTTACCTATGAAATTTAATGATATAATTTTTATTAAATATTTTGGTTTGTGTTACCTATTCGAAGTAGCCACACGACTATACAAGGTTCGCGTTCACTACGGAAACCGGAGAATTCATGGTTTCGGAAAAAGCTTAACATTGTACTTCACGTCAATAAACAGAGGGCTCAATTGTGCCCCGTACCACAGAATAAATAATAGTACTACTGTACAGAGAGGAAACTTCCTACAAATCCGAAATTTGACAGCGGTTCAGGGTCGGTCGAATCATGCTATCCCTTTCTAATATATGGCAGTATCCCTTCCGGCTATTTAGGTTTGTCAAAAAATTGTCGTTATCTTATCTGTGGTCGGGAACGCAAAGGGATGTCAAGTTGTGGCAACCCTAATAATTGCTCGGAGCCGAGTTTTCCTGAAGCGAGGAGTTTCGCACCGTACATTCCCTATTGAATTATATGTGCTGAATGCTAGATAAAGTTTGTCCCATGAATGTCAATGTCAGTGTCTTGTCTAAGCATTCTGTTTACTCATAGCTGGCAAAATTGTCCCAATGGACAGATGCCATAAGAACCAAAAACTGAACTGTTTACTCATATCAAAATTGTTATTGTAAGATGTTTTTTTTTAGTTATTGTAATTTCTGTACAAAAAGTTTGTTTTAATTAAACAGCAGTAAGTTTAAAGATAAAAAATTATTCCTTTTTTAAAATGTAAATTTATTGGAATATATAAGCTTTTTGGTACCTTGCAGTGTTTTATTCTTTAGAGCTTTAAGAAAAGGGGACGGCCGCTTCTCCATACAAACGTAGTTCCTATTTTCCTTTTGGGATAATGACATCATGGAAAATATTTTTTCCTAATTTCATGTAGGTAATTAGGTATATACATTTAGATTTACCATATAGTAGGGTGGCCGAACAGGCTTTAGGTTACTTTGCGCTCATGTCGTCTCGGACATGGGTATATTTGGTATTAGTACATTCAGTAAGATGTCCAGAATACAAATATAGGAGAGGACAAGCTCGAAAGTGGTGGGGGTAGTTGCTGTGACGTCATAAAGGCGGCAGTACAAAGTTTTTTACTTCTTGTAAACATACCATGTGGGGTACCAAATGAAAGGGCTTTGAAAGTAGATCACAAATATACAGGGTGACCTTAGCCATTGGACAAACCCTGAAATCCCACGTAGGGTTACTTCTCAGGAATGCTCTAACGTTAATATATTTTAATTAGAAAAGAAAAAAAAAATTTCAAACAAATTTATTCCAATGATCGACAACAAAAAGAAACATACTGTATTATTATGGCAGTGTTTTTGAACTTGTTCGAAAATGTGCGGCAATGATGACATTTGTCAAAAGTCAATCTTATTAATGTCATAAATAAAAAAGATAATTAATAAGGTCGAAGAAGGTTTCATACTATTTATTACCTCAGGAGCTATTAACACATACAGGCTGCTCGAAAGTAAAAAAATGGTAATTTGTTAATTTCTTCGTAACTGCTACACCGGTTGTTATGATACTTGGTATACTGATTCTAAATAACCTAATTCATATGTACATTTCGGCTTTGTCCAATGGCTAAGGACACCCTGTATAACATACTTACTGTAACATTTTCACTACTTGGTCTAATAAATTATTAGCAAACGTTCAAAAATTTCACAATCCACAGTTGACTGAACTGCTCTAAATAGGGGATATTACTGCAATGTTCTGCCACCAGAGTGCAGGACTAGCCTTTTTATTAACCATAGAGTAACTTATACATACTGTCTGTACCTTTAACAGGTTTTTGACAAGTTTTCAGAGATAATCTCAGAATAATGACTAAAGGAGGAGATAATAAAATATGACATTGATGCATCAAAGCGGTTTGTTTACAGATGACCTATGCTACGCTATCTGCCTCTTTATCGCTCGAATAGGCAAGTGAGAGAGATGTTAGATAACGAAATTTCGATTTTTTTGTTTCGCGATAGACCCTCAGATTCTGGTAGTGGCGCGAAACTCTGCGTAGGGGCAGAGTTTCGCGTAATATTCCCTATTGAAAATGACTGAATGGATTATTCCAAAATACATACCAAGTGACTGTGAATATCTTCTATATAATGTTAAAAAATAATTAACCAGAACAAAGATAGATATAACTCCGTAAGAGATGGATACAGTCTAAGGAAAAAACGTGCCTCGAAAATCACGATAATTTGATTCTCGATCAGATGGCGCTACTGCCTTTGGTCTACTCTCGCATAGAGGGCGTTGACGGTTTCGTTTGTTATCTAACAATTTTAACGCATATCAGTGAAAGAACATAGGTCAAACAAAATCATATAAAAATAATTAATGCAAGTAAAAAAAACATTACTCCAAATTTAAATACATTTTATCGTATTTTTAAAATGTTCATTTTAAGTTTTAATGTGTGTCAATAGATGGCAGTGAATTTACTGTGGTTACCAAGGGCCTGACACTCTTTGATAGAGAAAGATATAGACCTGTACCAATAACTTCTGAGGTTATAAGAATATTAATGTTGCTTATTTTTTATATATAGTTTCCAGACCATATACTAAACCTAAAAATAATATTTTGTGTCATCCTAGGTATTTGCTTAGGTAGAAATTTAGGTATTTCTTTTTTCAATCAGCATTCTGTAAAAAAAAAATTAGAGACGAAATTCTTTGTTTCCCTGTAAAGGCAAAGTGGCTTCCGACGTACACACGCATTTTGTGTCATTTTCATCCACGGGTATAATGGCATTTAATAAATACCTAATATTGATCCTAAAACGCCTAAAAAAATATTAGAGTCGGTAAGTGAAGTGTTGTACTTTACAGAACATTGTTATATGTTATTCAAACAAATCTGTGTCAAATTCATCCACCGCTTTTATTTAAAAAAAAATTTTTTCTAATTAACACCCTGTATCTGCCACAAAAAAAAAATCATATTATTAAGTTTACGTCTACAATATTATAATACCACATTGAGACATCATTCATAATTTGGGTCAATTTGATCCACGGTTTTTTTACTATCCGGCAAAATAAAACTCAATTGAGCAAGAAGGGCGTGCGCGGGGAAGGGTACTTACGCGGGTGGGGTGCTTATTATACTTGCCGCAATATTAGCTGGCGACTGAGATCTTAATACTATCTCCTTTACCCTTGTTAAGACCAACCAAGAGTGAAAGAGATGGCATTATGAGCTGTCTCGCCACTTAGTTTTGCGATACAGTGTATTTATTTCATTCGGAGGCATAATTACATTGTCTTATCAATCTTACCGTAGTAGGTATATAAATATAATTAAAAATAAACTGTAGGCTGCACTCCTCATACTGACCAACATTTGTGACGTTCCTAATCAAAAGGTACCACTTTCTCTGACAGGTTATTTGTATAAAGATATAATCAAATTTCGTCTTTATGGTAAACGACAAAGTGGTACCTACCTTTTGATTGAGAATGTCACATCAGCGACTTAAAAAATACTTTTGTTTCGATTTTTAGTAGACTTTTAGAGTTTATTTTAAGACGCAATTTATTCTGATTTTTGTTATGTTTAAGCGTGGCAAGCAACATTAATTACAATGATGATGATGTTCATTAAATACAATATTTTTTCATACTATACTGAACTGTCACCCTATACATGAGAATGAACAGCGCCCTCTTGACAATGATCATATATTACTGGTCAGGCTTTAAATGTGTCATAATTTAGTAGTCCCCTTTGTGGATTCTAAGTTTCCGAGTTACAGCAGTTTAGTGAAAGCGTTTTTTTTTAAATATAAATTAAGGGTTGAATAAAGAGGAAAGAAAATTTGATTATTTTTGCGCTACGACGCACGGTTTAGGAGATACAGCCCTATAAAGTTTTTTTTATTGTTTTTTTTTTCTTTTTTTCTTTTTTACATTGTGTTTTTTGTATATTACTTTGGGGTTTCATAAAGGGGAACGAAAATTTAATTATTTTTGCGCTACGACGCATGGTTTAGGAGATCAAGCCCTATAAAAAAAATTCTCTTTTTTTTGCGTTTTTTTTGTATAAATTAATGGTTACATAAAGGGGACCGAAAAGTTGATTATTTTTGCGCTACGACGCACGGTTTAGGAGATACAGCCCTATAAAGTTTTTTTGTTATTATTTTTTTCTTTTTTTTCTTGTGTTTTTGTATATTATTTTAGGGCTTCATAAAGGGGAACGAAAATTTTATTATTTTTGCGCTACGACGCATGGTTTAGGAGATACAGCCCTATAAAGATTTATTTTTTAAATTTTGCGTTTTTTTAAATATAAATTATGGGTTGCATAAAGGGGAACGAAAATTTTATTGTTTTTACGGTACCACGCACGGTTTAGGAGATACAGCTCTATAAAGTTTTTTTTCCTGGTTTTTTTTTGGTTTTTTTTTAAGTATTAATTACGGGTTTCTTAAAGGGGTTTTTTTAATTATTTTTGCGCTACGACGCATGGTTTAAGAGATACAGCCCTATAATGATTTTTTTTTTAAATTTTGCGTTTTTTTTTTTTAAATATAAATTATGGGTTGCATAAAGGGGAACGAAAATTTTATTATTTTTGCGCCACCACGCACGGTTTAGGAGATATTATATCTATATATATAGCTATAATAGCTCTATAGTTTTTTTCCTGTTTTTTTTTTTAAGTTTTAATTAAGGGTTTCTTAAAGGGGAACGAAAAATTGATTATTTTTGCGCTACGATGCACGATTTAGGAGACGCAGCCCTATAAAGATTTTTTTTTGTTTTTTTTTTTTTCATTGTGTTTTTTGTATATTAGTTTGGGGTTCCATAAAGGGGAACGAAAATTTTGTTATTTTTGCGCTACCACGCACGGTTTAGGAGATATAGCTCTATAAAGATTTTTTCCTGTTTTTTTTTTTAAGTATTAATTAAGGGTTTCTTAAAGGGGAACGAAAAATTGATTATTTTTGCGCTACGACGCACGGTTTAGGTGTTTAGGAGATACAGCCCTAAAGTGTTTTTTTTCCTCTTTTTCTTTTTTGCGTTTTTCAATCTTAATTAGGGGTTTCTTAAAGGGTTTTTTTTTTAATTATTTTTGCGCTACGATGCACGGTGTAGGAGATACAGCCCTATAAAGTTTTTTTGTTATTTTTTTTCTTTTTTTTCATTGTGTTTTTAGTATATTACTTTGGGGCTTCATAAAGGGGAACGAAATTTTTATTATTTTTGCGCTACGACGCATGGTTTAAGAGATACAGCCCTATAATGTTTTTTTTTTAATTTTGCGTTTTTTTTTTAAATATAAATTATGGGTTGCATAAAGGGGAACGAAACTTGTATTATTTTTGCGCCACCACGCACGGTTTAGGAGATATTATATCTATATATATAGCTATAATAGCTCTATAAAGTTTTTTTCCTGGTTTTTTTTTAAAGTTTTAATTAAGGGTTTCTTAAAGGGGAACGAAAAATTGATTATTTTTGCGCTACGATGCACGATTTAGGAGATGCAGCCCTATAAAGATTTTTTTGTTTTTTTTTTCATTGTGTTTTTTGTATATTAGTTTGGGGTTCCATAAAGGGGAACGAAAATTTGATTATTTTTGCGTTACGACGGTTTAGGAGATACAGCCCTATAAAGTTTTTTTTATTGCGTTTTTTTTTAATATAAATTAATGGTTACATAAACGGGACCGAAACGTTTATTTTTGCGCTACGACGCACGGTTTAGGAGATACAGCCCTATAAAGATTTTTTCCTCTTTTTTTTCTTTTTTGCGTTTTTAAATCTTAATTAGGGGCTTCTTAAAGGGGAGCGAAAATTTGGTTATTTTTGCGCTACGATGCACGATTTAGGAGATACAGCTAATACAGCCCTATAAAGATTTTGTTTCTTTTTTTTTCATTGTATTTTTCATGTATTACTTTTGGGTTACATAAAGGGGAACGAAAATTCTTTTATTTTTGCGCTACGACGCATGGTTTAGGAGATACAGTCCTATATTTTTTTTACAATGCATGTGCTCGAAAAGTGGTTTTCCTACGGAGCCATATCGTGCGGAAAGTACTGCTTTTCCGCACTAGTGCTTTTTGTTTTCAATTTTTTTTTTACAGTACATATGGTGCTACTTTCTCGCACTAGTGCGGAAAAGAGCACTTACCGTGCATATGTCGAAAGTTTAAAGGGCCATATGTACTGTAAAACGTACGATACACGTGCGAATAGGTAATTCGCAACTCGTGTCGATTTAAAACACTCCTTTTAATAATTAAACTTATTTGCCATGATATGTTTTTTTATTTACTCGCACAATGCATAGTAAAACATTGTATGATACACGTGCGTAAAGATGATTTCCGCACTTGTTGCATAAATAGCAATTTTTTTATCAAAGAATGAAAGAAAGTCACGGTATTAATAACCAAATTTTACTTTAGTGGTACCTTTTCCCTATCACTGTCACAAATGTATGTGGCGTTAACGTAAACGCGATATTTTTAAGATTTCCCTGCGCAATGTTGCCAGCTCGCTCGCAAATCAAACATGTATTTACAGTTCTTTTGCATAATGGTGACATTGTACAATATCTATAAGTTTTAAATAGGTAAAAGATAATTCGACGCATTCTTTGCTTGCTTGTTGCTTGTTGTTGTGTTGTTTGCGTAACTTCTTTGAATAAGTTGCGTTAATTTGGCGCACAGGCGAAGTAAACATGCGTTGCGTACGGCAAGGTCACGCCGCGGCCCCACCCTGCACGGCCTCCGTTGCCCATTCAGACCGCCCGCTAGCTTCGTTTGAACGCAAATAATATTTTTGTAATATTTGTTTATGCAGTGGATGCAAGTGACACAAATTCATACATCTTATTTATCCCGCATTTCAAATTAATAAGATGTAAACTCTAATATCTTTAATATTCTTTTGTAACGGTGACAGCCTGTTACAACAAAATCATCAAATATCTTATGAAGCTATGCCTTAATAAGACACAAAATCATTTAATGGACCTATTTAAACGATTAAATTCGACCTAAGTAATTTTTTTTAACTCTAATTTTTTTTTGTGTCATTTAGAATATTATGACATAGTATCAGATTGCAGTGGACGTAATTGACACAAACTATGTTTTCACACTAAAAACACTATCCTAAATGCAACACAGTTACATGTTTTCTCTCGAATATTTTTTTCTCCAAAATAATTCAAAATAAAAAATAATTACCACAAAGTAACAAATTACTAGAAAAGCAAATTATATATATGACACAAAACAAAATGTAAGATTTACATCTTAACAAAGTATTCATAAGCGAAAACAGAATTGACTTTAATATTTTTATAACCTAGGGGTCAAAATATAGCCAGCGGTACAGGTCTAAGTCTTATTGCGATTCCTATATAAGAGGAAAGAGAAAATAGTGCCATGCGTTGTCCTTATTACCGACCGGGTTTTTTTTCATGGTCGGGTTATGGCTGCATAGGTAGGAGGCGATGGCGAAATACCGAAATTTATAAGAGTGAAAGAGAAAAAGGATTATGCTGCCATACATTAACCTGTCAATACATGAGTATGTGTTTCTCTTACCCCTGGTCTTGCCCTGGTCGCTCAGTTTTATGTCTATAACTACTATACTATACTATGTCTATGGTGGTTACAAAATTTACTATGACAGTGACAGTACCGTTCTATCCTATGATATCCTCTGACCAGAAATAAAAAAAGTACATCAAGTTCAAATAAAGTATTATTTTGTGTTACATTAAATTGCAACTATTGTTAAAACAAACAAAAACCTGACTGTTTACATATATTTGAAATGGTCTTTTTTTCAATAGCATGCATTCGGTACCCATATTGCTACAGTAAGAAAAAAAACCGGCCAAGTGCGAGTCGGACTCGCGTTCCAAGGGTTCCGTACATTACACAATTTAAATTTATTTTTGTATGTGAAACTTGAGTGAAATAAAAGTTAAGTAATTAAGTAAGTCAGACTTACTCTTGACTGCACATTTCTATTAGGTTTTCCTGTAATCTATAGGTAAAGAACTATTTTGTGTATTTTTTTCAAAATTTTAGACCCAGTAGTTTCGGAATGGTCATTTTTTGCCTATTTTCTTGAATAACTTCTAAACTATTTATCCATAAATTATAAAAAAAATATATTTGAGATTCTCACAATAAGCTGTTTCATTTGATATGTAACATGATATAATTTGAAAAACTTTATTTTTTATTTTTCTCATTTATCACTTAAAAGTGGCCCCTATGTTTAAAATTCATTTGTTTATGTTACATGTCTGTCTTTGGGTCACAAACTTACATATGTATACCAAATTTCAACTTAATTGGTCCAGTAGTTTCGGAGAAAATAGGCTGTGACAGATGGACAGACAGACAGACAGACGCACGAGTGATCCTATAAGGGTTCCGTTTTTTCCTTTTGAGGTACGGAACCCTAAAAAACAATCCCCCTTCCCAATCCCAAACATATGGCCCTTCAAATTACCGTTACGTAATGTGCTTATTAGAGAACAAGGTGTCGTAATGGAGCACCAGATATACTGTAAATCAAGTATTAGATCCTGCAGGATGTTACATAAATAAAGGATTGAGTAAATGAGTGATCATTATTATACACCGCCTTACTTTTTTCTTAGTAAACCTTAATAGGATCTTTATCACAATTTACATATTTAGCACATTCATAGACATTTGGGAGTGAGACTTCAAATGTACATTCAACCCATAGCGTGTTTGGTATGACTTGTCACATAGATGACAATGAAAGTTCTTGACTCCTGTATGAGTTAGAGAATGCCTCTGTAACTCGGATTTAGAAAAAAATCTCTTTCCACAACTTTCACATCCATATTTTTTTTCCTTTAGGTGATTTTTACGTATATGAGAACTACGAGAACTAGAAGAAATGAAAGTTGCATTGCACACTTCACATTTGTGATTTCTAGTTCTCTTATGATTCCATAAAACATGTGAATGAAGGCCTCCGGGTACTTTGAATTTCTTTGGACAGAATTTGCAGCTGTATGGACGATCATTGCTGTGTGTCAACATATGAATTTTTATATATCCAGGTGGATATGATTTTCCACACTGATCACACTGTCTTAGCATTCTATCGGAACTGTTTTTTTCTTTATGATGTCCGTTGGGTTGACAAGAATGGGCATTTAATTCATTTTCAGAGTAAAACCCTTCCCAGCAGTTTTCACAAAGATATGGTTTTAAATGAAGTTTTCGATGTAAAACAAGGGAACGGAAATCTTCAAATTTCTCATGGCAATAATCACAATCACGTCCTGTGGAGGATTTAAGAGGATGATTATTAGTACAGTGTGCGCTTAATTCTTTTGTAGAATGAAATTCTGCTTTACATTCAACACAAAACATTAGTTTAATTTCACTTGCTGTGTCTTCTATAGCTTGATGTTTTCGTCTTTCATATCTTCTCATTTGATAAGTTTTTCCTTCTTCTTCCGATCCGTAACAGTAGTCAATGTCATCAATCTCAGTGTTTGAATTTTCTGATAATGTTTTAGCACTTGATTCTATTAGGTTTTTAAAGGAATATGTCATGGTAAGGTGATAAATACAGTTCATGCAGATACTTTCTGGATATTCCTCATCGGAAGAAACCTACAAACATACATTTTATAAGAGAAGACAGATTTATGTTTATATTATTATTGGACTATAACGAATTATATTCCAGATACAACGCCAATACATTGCAAAAAATTCAATAAAATCACGTTTTTATAGATGAATGTTTATTTCATACCTTATAGTTGTAAATATTCGCTAAAATATCAGACATCCTTACGTCTTCACCACCAATGGTAATTGTTGTATGGATATACCGCATTTCCTTGCCGCTGGCTAAACAGGTACGACAGTTGTCTTTATAACTCATTTTTATAGATGCTTATTATCTTCTAATATTGCTCAATTTAGATATTTAACTGTATTAATTTAATTTAATTATTATATCGAAACTCCTAAGCCTAACAACTTAATGTTTATTTTATAATTATGTAGGTACCAAGTAGGTACTAGTAGGTACTTATACATAGATAGATAAGATATACCAGGGGGGGGCACTAGGAATATCAAGGAATAGTATTCCTTAGTAAGACTACATTACACACTATTTTGGCTCATCTGTGGCAAGATAAATAATAAATATTATATAATATATATAAGACCCCAAAGCACGAGCGCTTTTTCAACGAGCGTTGAAAAAGCGCTCGTGATTATGAGCCCTAAAGCGGCTATATTTTAAACCCCTCCACACTCGTGCGCGAATCGCGGCGCGAAGCCGCGAACGCGAGTGTGGATAGAGTTGGTCACAGGACCGCTTCTTACACTGATAAACACGTAGGTACACACAACACACTTCACAATTCATCACACTTATATCTAGACACTTAAATCTTTCCCGGTTCACACAACTACACACCCAGAAACAACGCGTATACCGATAGCGCCGAGTTTCTGGCAACAAAACGCTTTACACGGTGGAGGGGTTTAGTCCGTAGCCGGCTAAACCTCCAGAGCAGCCGAGTCGGGCATGCTGCCGTATACCGGGCGGGCAGTATCCCATGAGGATTACCTCCACCTCTGACAAAAAAAAAAGTTCGCTAATCAGCGAAATCGACTCCACACCAGGGACGTAACGGATGTGGCTTTATCGGAACCGAAAGCGGAACCAGATGTTTTAAATTTATTTTATCGGAACCAGAAACGGAATCGGAACCGAAAATGGGACCAGAATCCGAGCCTGAGACAGTACTGTCAGTAGGTACACATTACACAGCACAACACATACGAATAGGGTAGTTTATACACAATAACACGAATAAAACAAACAACAAATTAGTGCAGCACGTGACAAGCGGGGCGACGAGCGAATGACTGGTACTGGTATAAAGCTGTTTGTTTTTGATGTACGCCGCTCATGTCCCGCCGCCGCGCTAAGCATTGACATCCGTTATAACGTCCGTTTCAAAAGTAACGGAACCGGAACAGAAACGGATGTTTAATACCAAACGGAAGTTCCGACTTAACGGAAACGGAAACGGAGCTCGGTAACATCCCTGCTCCATGGAGCTTTACATGTTTAGGCCGCATAAGCACGAGAGCTTAAAAAGCGTAGCGGTTTTAACGCACCCGTAAGAGCGAAAACGCGATATCTCTTTCTCACTTTTTATAGGTGCGTCACGCACGCAACGCTTTTTAAGCTCTCGTGCGAATGGGGGGGCTTTAGACCCTTTAAAGCGTAACGGACTACCGCACCGCACCGCGACCTTGGTGTGCCGCACCCATAGATATCTCTTTCTCGCTCTCTTATAGGTGCGGCGCACGTATCGATAGTATGTCAGGTGGTCGCCGTACGTGCGTTAGACACAGCTATAAGTTAGAGCAAGAGACAGATATTTTGACCGCACCAAGGTCGCGGTTCGGTGCGATAGTCCCTTATGGCTATAATTTGGGAGGTTTTTATTTTATTATGTTGGTAATGGTACAATTTATTTTATTTGTAATATTTGTATTTGTATGATGCATATCTACTTAGTAATCTGTGGTATGATGTGCTACAGACTAGATATTCTAGTTATTAAAATTGAGAAAATGTCTTCTATAATACCCGGTAGCAATTCTCAAAATATTAATAATTCCACTATATCCTCAAAACAAAGCAAGAAACGGAAACGTAGAAACAAAAATAAGAATAAAAACAAACAGTCTGTCTCGAAGAAAAAGGTTTTCAAGTACAAATCTGTGAACAATAGTGCATTTAAATTGTCTAAATTAATGTTTACCATGTCGTCTTGGGCAGAGCATTTTACTTTTGCAGCTACTTGGCAATTGAAACACCAGATGGCTTACTGGAAAGCAAAAGCAAAGTCTTTAGAGTATGAAAATAGTGTTCTACATGACATAATTCGCAAAAATCAGTATGTAACTCGTGGTGAAAACTCGTCTACTACATGTAAAATTTCAGGATCTGATGTAGACAGAGAAAATCATGAAGATGAAGAAGAATTTAACGTGAATGATAGGCATAGTCCAATAAGAGAAGGTAAACTGGGAGAATGGCAAGATGCAGGAAGTACTAACTCTCAAACTATGTTGGTGGACATGCAATCAGGAAGTGGGGAAGAAGAAGACAGTTCAGATGATAATCAGGATTTAGAAGTGAGTGAAGAATTCATACAGTTTTTGATGATAAATGCCAAACACAAAGAAGAACTGAGGTTAGAGCGCGAACAACAAAAAGCAGCACAAGAAAAAGCCGAGTTAGAAGAAAGAGAGGCTCAGCTGAAAGCCCGACGGCACTACGGTTTATCAGCCCAAGATCTTTATGGAGAAAGATGGCAGAAAACTGCAGCAATAGAGATGTCAATGAAATGTGATTATATGTCAGATATAGACAAAAATACACCTGCATTCTGGCCCGTGATACCATTTAATTTTAATTCACATTATTCACTCTAATCAAAACTTAAGTTAATTTCTACTTGTTGGATTTATTAGATCTATTCTGACACCAGACGCTTTCTGATATCTTGCTGCTAAGATTGACAGGGAAATAACGTATATCATTCCCTGTCCCTCTCAGCAGAAAGTTCTCAGTGACCAGATAGATCTAAAAAACCCAAGACGCGACGCAGCGCCGCGGTCGCGCGGCGCGACTGCCGCCCATGCTAACAGGTTGGCGACGTCAAACAGACTGCGTCCCGCTGGCCCCTTGCGTCCACGCGCCGCGGGACGCGGCGCTCCGTCTCGCCGTGTGTTTGGCCAAGCCTTTAATGTAGATTAGAGCCAAAATTTATCAGAGGTAAATAGGAAATTGCAATAGTTATTTGTTTTACAAAGGGGCAAAGTTATTGTTTAACCCCTCATGCTAATATTGATACCTGAGCAAGCGAAGTTTCCAAAATTGATAAAATTTCAAATTCGAAAATGGCATCTTGAGCACTGCAAGCATTTCAAGACACGAACCAAATTTTCCCACCAAGGGAAAACAAAATTTTTCACCACACTAACGCGAGGAGAATACTAAATTAATCATTCAAAGTCATAACTTAGAAGTCAATTCCATCAGGCCAAATGAGAAAACAACTCAAAATTTGCATCAAATTACTTAGTGATACCATTCTTGTGGATAAAATGCAACTTTCTCATCAGTTTTTGAAGTATCAAGAGAGCCTTTACCAGCTGGTGTGGTGAAAACATCTTTCGTGACCAGTGTATAGTAGTCAGGCTTAACATAATGAGTATTTCTCATAGAAATGTTTTTTTTAAATAATAAACTGCAATTGTATTTTTCTAATTAGAATTGTGTATTTATTTGCATAACCGAAGGAGGGAACATAGCTAACAAATTTAAGGAGTTGTTCACTGTGTCGTCCGTACACACGTCCATGCTGAGGGAGATTGATGCTGAGGCCAACGTGTGAGAGAGTACCATATATTTTTCTGCAAAACAGGTAGCTAAAGTCATTCAAAATATGCAGAGGGGAAAATCTCCAGTACCCGTACCATGAGTCACTGACAGTGTCAAAACTGACATATACTCTAACGTCTACGTAATACATCTCGCTCACACTAATATGTCAGTACGAGCGAGATGCATAGAAAGTGAGTTACGTTTACGCTCGCGGTCATGTCAGTGCCGAACTGATGGTAGCCGTATAGGTCACGATGGTTTCAGTATCGAACACCTAAAATATGCGGTGGTACATCTGCCTCGCGTTTTAGCTATATTTTTAACCGACTTCAAGATTTCAAAAGGAGGAGGTTCTCAATTCGGTTGTATGTTTTTTTTTATGTTTTTTACTCCATATTTCCGTCATTTCTGAACCGATTTTGAAAATTATTAGGGTTCCGTACCCAAAGGGTAAAAACGGGACCCTATTACTAAGACTCCGCTGTCCGTCTCTGTCTGTCCGTCTGTCACCAGGCTGTATCTCATGAACCGTGATAGCCAGACAGTTGAAATTTTCACAGATGGTGTATTTATTAAAAACAGAATAAAATGAATATTTAAGGGGGGCTCCCATACAACAAACGTGATTTTTTTGCCGTTTTTTGCGTAATGGTACGGAACCCTTCGTGCGCGAGTCCGACTCGCACTTGGCCGGGTTTTTTTTATTGTAAGTAATACATACAGATTGGTCCCGCTTTTGTTAAAACGCAGTTCTGATGATGGGATCCATGAGGAATCGAGGGAACTCCTCAAATGTTAAAGGCATACATATAGTGACTTTACTTACATTTGATGAAGTTGAACTGCTGATGATGATCAGAACGGAACTCTTCAATGACGCATAGTTCACGTTTGGATTTGTCCTCTTCTTTGTTTGTTAAGCAATCTGATTACCTATAGTCGATTTACCTAACATAGATACACCCACACCTGATGCTTGAAATACCTAAAGCCGATTTACCTAATACACGAAATACCTAATATTGACATACCTAATGCACGAATAACATAAAGCTGATATACCTATTGCTCGAAACACCTAAATCTGATATACCGAATGCACGAATTAACTACAGCGGTTATACCTAACGAACCAAACACCTAAAGTCGATATACCTAATCCACGTAATACCGAAAGTCGATATACCTAATAGACGATACCCCTAAACTCGATTTACCTAAAGCTAATATACCTAATGCACGTATATTGGTCGTTAACGTTTACCCTCGGCATACCAGGTGGAAAATACTATTGTGAATGAATCTATTGCTGTCGAGCAATGTGTAATTATTTTGCAGTTTTATATTTTTTCCCTTATTTTTAAGGATATATTTGTAGGAATACGTATTTTTTAATACAGTTGCTCAAAAAGTACTACTTTACGTAGTTGTTTAGCGTTCGCAAAGTTGGTTTTTGCGAACTAGTGCTTTTTACTTCTCCAACTTTTTTAAAATTAATTCCGATCGTAATCCATACGTCCACGTCAAAGAGTATGGATGTTCAAATTGTTTATTTCGGCATAAGACATTTATTAGTATTATTACAGGTTATAAAGTAAATATTTATTGGTTATTATATAAATAAATCGTTACATAATAACATAGAGTAATGTTGGAATGTATGTACACCCTTTTTCAAAAATACAATTGTTTAGTCTGTTAATCTATGAACTCTATGATACATTATCTGTCACTGTCAAACTATACTGTTCTTTTTGACTTGCTCTCCGTCTCTTGCCGTCCACCGGTTAACACGTGTATGTAGCTTAATTATAATATAATAAAAATGTGTGCTCCATGTCTGTCTCATCTGTCTTTCTCTCAATCAACCACTCCGCCGCGCTCTGCCTCTTTCCAATTTCCAATAAGTAACTTATACTAGAGCGGTACTGTCATAGTAAATTTTGTAACCCCAGTAAATTCACTGCCATCTGTCGACACACTTTAAAACTAAAAATGAAGATTTATAAAAATACGATAGAATGTATTTAAATATAGATAAATGATTTTTTTATTTGCATTAATATTTTTTTTTATTTTGACCCATGTTCTTTCACTGAAATGCGTTAAAATTGTTAAATAACAAACGAAACCGTCAACGCCATCTATACGACTGTAGGCCAAAACTAGTAGCGCCCTCTGAACGAGCATCAAATTTTCTTGATTTTCGAGGCACGTTTTTTCCTTAGACTGTATCTATCTATTACGGAGTTATATCTATCTTTGATATTAAGATATATTTGTTAATAATTTATTATTTGGCAGAATAGAATTATCATTGCCACGTTGGCTGTTAAAAACAGAAAAAGTGAAAAATTAAAAAGTAAAACCGGCGCCCGCTATTTTCACTCAAAATTTAGTTGTATCAAAATAATTCATCTAAAATTGCAGCCTTGAGTGTTTTTGTGTGAAATAAGTTATTGTGATGTATTTATAGGTAGATAGCTATAGGTATTTCGTTCATTAATAGGTAAAACAGGCTTAGGTATTTCGTGCATTAGGTAATTAGGTATAACAACTTTAGGTGTTACGTGCATTAGGTATATTAGCTTTAGTTATTTTGTTCAATAGGTAAATCAAGTTCAGGGGTATCGTCTATTAGGTATATTGACTTTAGGTATTTAGTTCGTTAGGTATAACAGCTTTAGGTAATTCATCCATTAGGTAAATCAACTTTAGGTATATCGTTCATTAGGTATATCAGCTTTAGGTGTATCGTCCATTAGGTATGTCAGCTCTAGGTGCTTCGTGCATTAGGTATAATAGGTTTAGGTAAAACGTGCATAGGTTATATATCGTGCATTAGGTGTTTCGTCCATTAGGTTAAATGAAATTA